>NC_042998.1:2185420-2245420 GCF_006345805.1 Octopus sinensis | reverse complement strand
ACGTGCTCTCTCAAAAGTGTTGACCCTTGCCTTAACCTGCTTCCTCCATCTGTGGCAATCATAGGCATTGTTCTCTCAGTCAGTCTCCTGCATATCACAGGCCTTTAATGAGGACTTGACACAGTCCTTAAATTGCAGCCTTGGTTTTTGTGGAAGTCTCTTTCCATTCACAAGTTCCCTATATAGCATCTGCTTAGGGATCCTGCAATCTTTCATTCTAATAAGGTGTCCAGTCTAACGTAACTGGTGCTTGTGCACCATTGCCTCAATACTCAAGACATCAGCTGTCCTCAGGACCTGTGTGTCTGGAGTTTTTAAGGCCCAGCCAGCATTCAGAATGTGTCTGAGACATCTCTGATGAATGTGTTCAAGGTGCCAGTTTAGTTGCTGGCAACCCGACCATGCAACTGGTTGCACTGGATTCCAAGTTACCAGTAGCACTTATGAGAGCCTCATAAGTGACCTGACACATACAAATCTGCACATACATACATAC
Organism: Octopus sinensis; assembly: GCF_006345805.1. Taxonomy (NCBI): domain Eukaryota; kingdom Metazoa; phylum Mollusca; class Cephalopoda; order Octopoda; family Octopodidae; genus Octopus; species Octopus sinensis. Next base: position 2,244,924 of record NC_042998.1, on the reverse strand, counting down.
ATACCTACGTGCACACACACACATACATGCACACACACACATACATACTTACATACACACACACACACCCACAGACACATATATATGTGCACTTTGGTCTATTTGTTGATCTATTTATGTATGTATATTTAATAATTTATTTTAATTGGGTTTTCCATCAGCTGCATCAAAAGGATGCTTAATCAGGAAGCTGACTGATGAGTCTTTTGTTAATACAAAATATATATTTGAAGAGTAACCTTGGATGTGATTGAAAGCAGTTGAATAAAATTGCTTACAACTAAACCATTTGATGCTAACTTTCTAACAGTTCTCTCCTGCATAGTCACTGTCTTAGGATCCTTTCTTGTTGCTTAGTATAAATTAAATATCTTCCTATAAGTAGATGCCTGTATAACGATGAGTTTAACACTTGAAATAAACAGATGAATATCAGCTCTGATGCACAGCTGAGATAAGACTTGATACCATGTGTGTGGATAACAACCCTATTTGGTAGTTATTAACAAATATTGATATGTGGCAAATGAACTTGTTAAGAATGCCACCACAATGTTTAACAAACCTGAATGAATGGAGAGGGCATAGTTGTTCTTTGGAACTTTAAAAATATTTCTTTAATTTTTCAGTTTCAAGTTATTTATGAGTTAGAAAATAGTAAAAATAGTATTAGAAATTCATTTTTGCTGAATCAAATGATTAAACATATTTAATTCTTAGACACATAATAATTTCAAAAATTTGTACTTGAAATGAAATGAAATGTTTTTTATAGATTGATATATGATTAACGCTAATTACAAACTCGCCTGTTTATAATTGAGAAAACATAAAACAGCTGAAACATTGCAATTGATAAAACATAACATATATTCATAGATGTACAGTGACACAAATTTGGTGAGGAATATGGGAATCGATGATTATATGACCCCAGTACTTGTCTGATACTTATTTTGTCAGTCTTGAAAGGATGAAATGCAAATGATAGTACTGATAACGATGGTGGTGGTGGTGGTGGTGATGATGATGATGACAATTGATGTCAACAATGATGACAATAATAACAAATTCTCTGATGGTATCCTTGCTTATCATGCATTTTCTGCATCAATAATAATAATAATAATAATAATATTGTCTGCATCAATAATAAGAATTTTGTGAGGCTGAAGTCTTTGAAGTGAATGTAAAAGAATATATTTTTGAATGTTATAACTTCTCATTTGTCTTCGTTTTCTATATTGTCAGAAAAACTCGAGTATTCTTGAAATATGTACATGTAGGACAGCTGGATGATGAAATGAATACTGTTAATGCAGCTGCAATCCAGGTACAACGAGGTAAATTATAAATTTATTAAGATATCTAATTATCCTGAAATTCAAAATTCTAATAACATATATAATATGACTAGCAGAATTGCCCGGCGATGCTCGGGGCTGAATTGCTTGAAAGTACTGTTAATGATTGCACTGAATTATGATGATTATTCAGGCAAATATTGATATAAGTTTACTGTGGGAGATAAGGACTTAACGATCAAACGTGTGCCATTGCATTGTTTTGGGGGAACCAAATTTCTAATGAGCATTATAGGGGCACCAACTTTAAGTTTGAGAAAGTGTGGTGGTAGTCCGGGGTGCTCAAAGGAATTGAGTACCTCTATTGGATAGTTGATGACGTCCTCTGGGTCAGGAGTTGTATTGATAGACTTATATACATAGACATCCCCAGGAATGAGTTTTAGCATTTCATCATTAATATGGTGAACAGTTTTATTCCTCGGGGCCAGAATAGCCCTTTGGCCAATCCAATCCATATTCTGATAATTAGCTTGTAGATCTGGGAACACTGCATCTCTGAGATCAGAAGGTGTTTTAACAATGGTACAAATGGAATCGATGGCAATATTACCATTTTCATCCCCTGGTATTTTGCCTTTGCCAAGTGCAAGGAGGGTGTGAGAAAATGCTGCTGATGTGATATTACGTCGCATATGAGCACGCATATTGGTGTGAAGTTTGAGAGTCTTCACCAGTGGCCACAATGTGGATGACTTAAGACACGCACTTACAGCATCAGCTCTAGTCCCTTTGGGAATAACGGGAAGTGTTTGATGTCTCTGAGAGAACTATCTAGTGCCTCAAGAGCACCTCTGTGGGCCATCGTGCATTCATCCCAAACGATAAGCTTGCATTGTCTGAAGACTTCTGCCTGATCGGAGCTGTTACTGATGTTGCAAGTTGGTGTCTCAGTCTTCGCTAAGTCAAGCGGAAGCTTGAAAGTGGAGTGAGCTGTCCTGCCGCCTGGCAACAAAGTAGCCGCAATTCCAGATGATGCCACAGCTAGGGCAATGCCTTGTGTTCGCCTAATCTCAGCCAATACTAATTTGTTGAGAAAAGTTTTCCCAGTGCCCCCAGGAGTGTCCAGGAAAAATATTCCCACAGCTTTGGCCCGGACTGAATTAACAACGGAGTTGTAAGCGAACTTCTGTTCTGGAAGGAGCTTTGGCTCATTGTCGGCTATGTACTCGGCAAGCTCGTCAACATTAAAACATGTCTCATGCAGCAAATGTGAAGACAGAGTGTTTGTGCCTTCCCGGTTTGTTGAAGGTAGGCCATAGACCGACAAGGCACTACCGCCCATATCAAGTACAGTATCTTCGAACGTAGTTTGTTACCACACAGCCCCACACCTGCCCCTATGTATATGTGTGTGTGTGTACGTGTGTGTGTATAGGTAGATATATTATGCATGTATATATGTGTATATATATATATGTGTACATATTACATGTACATCTATATATATATATACATCTACACATAAAATACAAAATAGAAAGTTATATCTTGATATCGCTAGTGATAACAATACTCAAAATATATAACAGACTGGAATTGTAGGCCCGTCTCTTGCAATTTCGATCAATTGGATCTTGTATAGAAGTGTACGGCTGCAGCGAAATTCATTTTTGGACTTTCTTCTATCGAAGGCATTTAAACAAAAATGCTTCCGTAAAGACGGTGAAAATATTGTCAATTTCCCCAAAGAGGGACACAATTCAATTTTAAAACAATAACCAAAGCCCCTTCTCCGAAAGGGGGAGGGTTACGGTTTACAATTATTTCACAAATACAACACAACAACGTTTCCCTGACGAGGAACCAACAAACGTGATTATAATAGTCAAACAGTAATAATAACAACAAACCTTTTTAATGTCTCCCCATTTATGTGAAACCACTTATTCAAGTTCAAGTCATTGATGCAATTTTATACGAATTGCTAATACACACACACATAATAAGGGTGAAAAATTGAATATTAATTTGATTAATATGAATTGAAAACCAGTGGTGTAGCATATAAGACCACAGCGGATCTTCTTCTAGCAAAAAGGATGACCAGTATTAATTGCTCATCCCTTTTATATAAATACTTTCACTTTAATTGTTGCACACTTGCAAAGAGAAGGGAGGAGAAAGTGTAGTGGTAATGGTAGGAGTGAAGCACTTGAAATGAAAGAGGGAAATCGTAAAATATTTACTTTTCTCGAATTTTTGCTTAATTGGGGGTGAAATTGAAAAAACTTTACATGCCACGACCTGATGGAATCTACTTATAAAAATGATAGGTAAATTCCAATTGAAGAAATTCTATATTGTAGAATTGCATAAAAAACGAGCGGTTTGGGAGGCAGAGAAAATCTGCCTTTTATCATAAGAGATAACACGCGATTGAAGTCAAACCAATTACTTTAGTATAAATTTAGTAATTTTCTTTGTTTCTATCTATCTATCTATCTATCTATCTATCTTGATATCTATCTATCTATCAGTCTGTCTGTCTATTCACACACACACACACACACACACATATACATATGCATATACATATATACATATTTATAAATATATATACATCTAGATACTCTCTCTCTCTCTCTCTCTCTCACACACACATACATATACATATATATAAACATATACATACACATATTTATGAAGATATATGATATATATATGAACATATATTTATGAAGATATATGATGATGATGATGATGATATGTGTGTGTGTGTGCTCAATCAATAATAGGCAGTTGAGGATGTTGTTATATTGCAGTCAATCTAAATGGGATTGACTTGTGTGTATAAATTTTACATCTGTTCCTACTTTAATTGTACTCAACAGCTATTTATCAAGACAGACACCATTAAACATATAATTACATAATTGATTAATTTCTAATTAAATTAATTCAAATTAAATAAATTGAAAAGTTGTGCTGACTCAAATTAGCAGGAATCTTGTGTTATGACACAACATTTCAATTAATGCAACTTAATTTGAATTATTTAATTATCAGAATTATGTAATTATACATTTAATGATGTTTATCTTAATGAAACAGCTGTTGAGTAGAATTAAAGTATGAACAGATATAAAATTGTATGGAATTTATGCTTTTTTACATTTATGCTATAGATATTGTAAGGAAAAGAAAAAAGACAGTACTTTTGTTAGAGGGTATTTTTGTCTGTATGATTAGCTGGGAGGGAAAGAGTAAAAAAGAGAAAAAAGAAAGATTGTAAAGAAAATATGGCTTGTAATTTCAACCTAGTTGGTCTCATCAGTTTTTATGCATAAACTTCTTAGAACCATCCATGTTCTCCCAGCTAGACTGTACAGATTTTGTTTTCCAATCTGGTATGTGTTGGATGAAACTCCATGAGATAGTATTCTTTGACCAGAATGCCTTGTCTAATACTGACTCTTACTTTATATTTGAAAACAAGGTACTTATTTCTCATCTTTACATGTCAAACAAAGTGAATCGTTAGACATTTTGTTTATACCAGAACATAAATAACTTCACTGTTGCCCAAATTGTGTCAATCCAAATACAGGCAGAGACAAGCATGTGCACACCCACTCACGTATAATCATCTATTAAGTATATTTATTATTCACAACCCATTCAATATTGGTATTCTAGTATTTATTGTCAAGCTGTCAATTTTGTAACATTTAGTAAATGAGTTGTGCCTTATACAATTTTATTTACCTTTTAATAATGAGTAACCTTGTGATGCTTATCAAGCTGTGGAAACAAGATTGCGCCAGTGGTGATCTGGCCGATTTATTCAAGAGTCAGATAAAATAATATATTCACGAGTCAGAATGAGAGTCAGATAGAATGATTTGTTTGAGAGTCAGATAGTATGATTCATTTGCGAGTTTGATAGAAAGATTATTTGAAAATCAGACAGAATGATTTATTTGGGGGCCAGAGAGAATGATTTACTTGAGAGTCAGATTGTATGATCGATTTGAGAGTCAGATAGAAAGATTTATTTGAGTCAGAAAGATTTATTTTAAAGTCAGAGGGAATGATTTATTTGAGAGTCAGATAGAATGCCTTTTCACATTTGCTGAAGTATAATCAAAGCCAGTGTCTTGTTTATGCTCAAAGGTCCAGGTACTTCTGCCTTGCAAGATACTACATGTTGAAACACTGGTGTCTCAAAATCCCTTGCACCAACAAGCCAAGTGTATTATGAACACACTGCTGAGTAAAAGAGAGAAGTTATTCTCCTGTGACGTACACCACAGTAACTAGCATATTTGTGTTTGAATCTTTCAGAAAATAATAAGAACAATATACTGAGAATAAATACAAATAAATATCATCATTTCAGATCTCACTGTATGTACTATACATACATATATATAATTTCATACATGTTTTATAAATATATAATTTTTTTCAATTAAAATTTCAATAATTTTATTGTTTTATTTTGTAAACTTTTATTTATCATTTTTGTTTTAATAATCTTTTGAATAGTGGCTCGAGGTTTTGTGGCACGAAGACAATATAAGGATCTCCAAGAAAAGAAGAGAAAGTACCAAATGGAACTGGATGCACTTGCTAAATCAGTTACAGATCATGGGGAGAATGTCTACGAAGAAGTACAAGCAAGCAACAAATATAACAAATACGACAGAAGTAAGAATACATATTGCCTGAGAATCTTTATAAATTGATTTTAATATTTTTCTTTTTCTCTTCTTTTGTGAAAGTTTCTCCACATAGACCATGTAGTTTCAGGTTCAGCCCCACTGTGTGGCACCTTGGCAAGTGTCCTCCACTCTACAGTAACCAATTCCTTGTGAATGAATTTAGTAAATGGAAATTGTGTGGAATTCCATCATATATACATGCACGCATGCATACATACATTCACACACACACACACACACACACACACACACACACATACATACATACATACATACATACATACATATAATGTAACTACATGTGTGCCGTTGACGATTTCTTTTCCTCCTTTGGACTTTTCCCCTTCTCCCTTCTCCTTTCTGACAAACAGCTATGCTTGAAATGTCATACTCTCTCCCTTCATCAAGTGTCTAGCTCAGTGCTTTTCAACCTTTTTGCTGGAGCGGAACCCCAAGGGAACATTCCACTGGCTCGAGGAACCCCTGTGCAATAATTTAATAGTCTTATGCACATATATCTGCACAGGAGAATTAAAAATTACTGCCGATTTTATCAGTTTTGTAACTTCTTGCGGAACCCCTGGACTGTACTGGCGGAACTCTAAGGTTCCGCGGATCCCTGGTTGAAAACCACTGGTCTAGCTAATAATACATTTCTTGTGCACATCCTCATGTTGTCCATTTTTATTTATTTTTTTATTTGTTTATTTCAATTGACTATAAATACATTTATATATTGTATATATCTATCTATTTTTACTATTTTACTTGTTTCAGTCATTTGACTGCGACCATGCTGGAGCACCGCCTTTTAGTCCAGCAAATCGACCCCAGGACTTATTCTTTGTAAGCCTAGTACTTATCCTATTGGTCTCTTTTGCCGAACTGCTAAGTTACGGGGATGTAAACACACCAGCATCGGTTGTCAAGAAATGGTGGGGGACAATCACACACACAAACATATACACACACATACATACATATATATATACATATACGTCTACCAAATTCACTCACAAGGCATTGGTCGGCCCAGGGCTATAGCAGAAGACACTTGCCCAAGATGCCACGCAGTGGGACTGAACCCGGAACCATGTGGTTGGTTAGCAAGTTACTTACCACACTGCCACTCCTGCGCCTATGCATATATATATATATAACAAAGTGGAGTTGTAAGGTACTGCACAAGTGGAATTATATATGAAAGAAGGTTTGAAAATGCAATTTTAAAAGAGGTTTATTTACTTTACCGGTTTCACTTTTTAGAAAAAGATTGTCAAAAGTAACATGTAAAAGTTTGGTTGTGTTAATTATTGGTTGTCACAAAATACTACAAAACATATATACGGTCTTTGGTAACAAGAACATGTTAAGAACATAGAAAAGTTTAACAAGTTCCTTAAAATATTGGGCACAAAAGATTACAACATATATATAAATTCTCAAGAAAATGTTAAAGATAGTTTCCAGAAGGAATTATTAAAAAGTTCAGTGGAATATATTGGTATTGTATCTGTGTGAACACATTGATTTTACTTCCACTCCATTAAATTATATATCCAATGTTTGTCTAGGATATAAAAGTGCTGACAAGATATTTTCAAACCTTCTTTCATATATATACGATGGGCTTCTTTCAGTTTCTGTCTACCAAATCCACTCACAAGGCTTTGGTTGGCCCGAGGCTATTGCAGAAGACACTTGCCCTAGGGTGCCACGTAGTGGGACTGACCCGCAACCATGTGGTTCATAAGCAAGCTACCTACCACACAGCCACTCCTACGCCTATACTATAAATATATTTATATACTGTATAGATATATGAGAACATTATATATATTTTTATATATATATATATATATATATATATATATATATGAGAACATTTCGTAAACAAACTTAGAAGTCTCAACTGAGTTGATATTCTACAGAAAATAAGGAAATTCTTGAACACAGGTTGGCTGTGATGACAGCTAAGAAAATCAAGTAAATACTCTTCAGGAGGTAGGAATAAGTGGCCAGCAACCCTCTACAGAGAATTGAACCCTTTACCTCTCAAATTTCAACTGAATGCTTTGAACCATTAAGCTTAGTAAGAGTCCCCTGACCTATATCTCTCTCTCTCTACACACACACACCCATACACATACACATGTATATGTGTGTGTGTATATGTGTATGTATATATATATATCATCATCATCATCATCATCATTTAGCGTCCGTTTTCCATGCTAGCATGGGTTGGACGGTTTAACTGGGGTCTGTGAAGCCGGAAGGCTTCATCAGGCCCAGTCAGATTTGGCAGTGTTTCTACGGCTGGATGCCCTTCCTAACGCCAACCACTCCGCGAGTGTAGTGGGTGTTTTTTATGTGCCACCTGCACAGGTGCCAGAGAGGTTATATATACATATGTATACATATATATACATATATATATATATACATTTTTATATTTCAGGATGGTTTTTTCTTTTCATGCACTAAATATTTACTCTTCACTCATTTATTAATATTCTTATTTTGTCTTATATCCATTGTTCAGAAATCTTTCATCACACATCTGCGACCTCTTCAGCAAGCTTTTCCATCCTCATGTATTCCCCTGCTCTGCTTAGAAGGACAGAAAGGGTTGCTAAAGAGGTCACAGATGTGGATGAAAGATTTCGAGACATCAGATAAAATAAGAACAGTAATAAATGAGTGAATATAGAACATGTGTTTATTTGGAAAAAAAACAAAGTAACTAGGCCAGACTGTAATAATATCTGTTTCCACACATGGTTTCACATCAGGAATCTTGCAATACAAATTCATAAACATGTGTATATATATATATATATATATGTGTGTATATATATATATATAGGTCTCACTTTAGGTCTCACCAAGGAAATGACCAGTGACCTAGACCTTTGGAGGTATGCTGTGCGTGAGAAAACCCGGCAAGACCAGTGAGAACAGTCAAAATCAAGATCAAACCAAATTGAGGTCGATCAACATCAGGGCCCCGTGCAGGTGACATGTAAAAGCACCATCCGTTCATAGCCGTTTGCCAGCCCTGTCTGGCCCCCGTGTCGGTGGCACGTAAAAGCACCATCCGTTCGTGTCCGTTGCCAGCCTGGCCTGGCCCCCATGCCGGTGACACGTAAAAGCACCATCCGTTTGTGGTCGTTTGCCAGCTCTGTCTGGCCCCCGTGCCAGTGACACGTAAAAGCACCATCCGTTCATGGCCGTTTGCCAGCCCTGTCTGGCCCCCATGTCGGTGACATGTAAAAGCACCATCCGTTTGTGGCCGTTTGCCAGCCCTGTCTGGCCCCCATGTCGGTGACATGTAAAAGCACCATCCGTTTGTGGCCGTTTGCCAGCCCTGTCTGGCCCCCATGTCGGTGACATGTAAAAGCACCATCCGTTCGTGTCCGTTTGCCAGCCCTGTCTGGCCCCCATGTTGGTGACATGTAAAAGCACCATCCGTTCGTGTCCGTTGCCAGCCTCGCCTGGCCCCCGTGCCGGTGACACGTAAAAGCACCATCCGTTTCGTGGCCGTTTGCCAGCTCTGTCTGGCCCCCGTGTTGGTGACACGTAAAAGCACCATCCGTTCGTGTCCGTTGCCAGCCTCGCCTGGCTCCGTGCCGGTGACACGTAAAAGCATCATCCGTTCGTGGCCGTTTGCCAGCTCTGTCTGGCACCTGTGCGGGTGGCACGTAAAAAGCACCCACTACACTCACGGAGTGGTTGGCGTTAGGAAGGGCATCCAGCCGTAGAAACACTGCCAGATCTGACTGGGCCTGATGAAGCCTTCCAGCTTCACAGACCCCAGTTGAACCGTCCAACACATGCTAGCATGGAGAACGGACGCTAAATGATGATGATGATGATGATGATGATATATATATATATATGTATATATATATATATACACATGTTTATGAATTTGTATTGCAAGATTCCTGATGTGAAACCATGTGTGGAAACAGATATTATTACAGTCTGGCCTAGTTACTTTGTTTTTTTTCCAAATAAACACATGTTCTATATTCACTCATTTATTACTGTTCTTATTTTATCTGATGTCTCGAAATCTTTCATCCACATCTGTGACCTCTTTAGCAACCCTTTCTGTCCTTCTAAGCAGAGCAGGAGAATACATGAGGATGGAAAAGCTTGCTGAAGAGGTCGCAGATGTGTGATGAAAGATTTCTGAACAATGGATATAAGACAAAATAAGAATATTAATAAATGAGTGAAGAGTAAATATTTAGTGCATGAAAAGAAAAAACCATCCTGAAATATAAAAATGTATATATATATATATATGTATATATATGTATACATATGTATATATAACCCCTGCCAACCCTCCTACTTCCTCCCTCTAATATGGCTAAGTCTCCACATTTAACCATTTCCCCTTTGAAGTTCTTTGCATTATGATCTGAAATGTAAGATGTTTTTTTTACCCTGATAACTGAGGCTCTTTTGTCCAATGTTGATTCCATTACAGTCGCATATTGTGATGTCTACCAACATTATGATGGATCTCCAATCCCTCAGAAACAACTGTTGGTCTTATAACACTTTTCTTCCTCCTCTTTAATTTTCTCTGTTGTTAGTATTCTGACACCCCTGGGGGATTGGAAGAATGAACTAGCTGAACTCTTATAAAGTGTAGCATATTGGTTGCGATGAAGAGGTCGGCAGGAGTTGTTGAGAGAGTGTTTTGGAGTCTCGTGAAGTACATCATGTGAACACATTGATTTTTCTTCCACTCCATTAAATTATATATCCAATGTTTGTCTAGGATATAAAAGTAGTGACAAGATATTTGAAGCTTATGTCAGACATTAAAAAGTTTTTTGGTACGAAATCAAAAAAAAAAATCAACATGGAAGATTTATTGGCTTGTGTCATGTGATGTTATGTGTTGGGTCTGCCCCTCTGGCGAATCCCTGACATGTCATGTTATGGACTGGCCCTGCCCATCTGGCGAATCTCCGACTTGTCATGTAATGTTATGGGTTGGCCCTGCCCCTCTGGCGAATTTTCGACATGTCATGTAATGTTATGGATTGGCCCTGCTCCTCTGGCAAATCTCTGGCATGTCATGTATTGTTATGGATTGGCCCTGCCTCTCTGGCGAATTTTCGACATGTCATGTAATGTTATGGATTGGCCCTGTCCCTCTGGCGAATCTCCGACATGTCATGTAATGTTATGGGTTGGGTCTACCCCTCTGGCAAATCCCTAACATTTCATGTAATGTTATAAGGTTGGGTCTGCCCCTCTGGCGAATCTCATACATGTCATGTAATGTTATGGATTGGTTCTGCCCTGGCAAATCCCCCACCCCAACGTGTCATGTCTTTTTGGCATTGAACTGATGAGCTTTGTGGAATTTCTGCCCACTTTTCATGCAACAATCGAAAGAATTTTTTAGATTTAGGAGAGGTTTTCTTCTAGCGGCTCGTCCATATTATCCAAGCTTATGCAGATATGTAACACACATTCTTGGACTAACTTCTAGCTGTTTTGCAATATCAGAAGCCTTTGAACCGGGTTCATTTTCTACAATTCTCTTCAAACAGTGAAGCTTCCTTTCCAAGGGCCCAGGTCGGACAGGACGAGAATCTGTTGATTCTTTCCTTGGTTTTTGAATTGCACTATAATTCTATTTACAGTAGTAAGAGGAATTTGAAGATTTTCAGCAATTTTTCGCTGGCAAAGACCAGCCTCAGATTGCCCAACAATACGACCTCTTTGAAAATCTGACAGTTCTGCTGAATTTTTTGTGCATGGCATGGTTACTCTTTGCAAATGTTTAATATAATGGCACCTGGAATGAAAAAGAATAATTACATTGTGGGTTTGTCTGTCTGTGTTTGTCCCCCACCATTGATTAACAACTTATGTTGGTGTGTTTATGTTTTCTGTACATTAGCGGTTCGGCAAGGGAGACCGATGGAATGAGTACTAGGCTTACAAAGAATAAGTCCTGGGGTTGATTTGTTTGACTAAAAAGCAATGCTCCAGCATGACCACAGTCAAATGACTGAAACAAGTAAAAGAATAAAAGAACATATATACACAAGTGGTACTGAAAAGTTCCCGACGTTAAGGGTATCACGAAAAGTGTGGTTGGAGTCCCAGCCTTCTGAGTTCTTTTACAGGGATTAGAAAAATTGAAGGGCCACTGCAATAAGCATGCGAGTCTGAGAATGGAATATGCTGAATAAGATCTTAAGTAACTGATCCACCTATATTTCCTTTTACCCAAAGCCAAGAACTTTTCAGACACCCCTCATATATATATATATATATATATATATATATATATATATATATATATATATATAATCAAATCAAAACAAATCAAAATAGATGAACATCAATGGAATTTGTATCCTTGTGGTACCAGTGCCAGTGGCACACAAGAATCCATCCGAACGTGGCCGTAGTCAGTACCGCTTGTGGTACCAGTGCCGGTGGCACACAAGAATCCATCCGAACGTGGCCGTAGTCAGTACCGCTTGTGGTACCAGTGCCGGTGGCACACAAGAATCCATCCGAACGTGGCCGTAGTCAGTACCGCATCACTGGCCATCGTGCTGTGGGCACATAACAAACACCATCCGGTCGTGGCCGTTCGCCAGCCTCATCTAGCACCTGTGTCGGTGGCACATAAAAAGTAGTCAGTACCGCTTGTGGTACCAGTGCCGGTGGCACACAAGAATCCATCCGAACATGGCCGTAGTCAGTACCGCATCACTGGCCATCGTGCTGTGGGCACATAACAAACACCATCCGGTCGTGGCCGTTCGCCAGCCTCATCTAGCACCTGTGTCGGTGGCACATAAAAACACCTTCCGAAGACCCGGCAAGACTAGTCAGGCCATAAACCATGGCCCCTACCTGGGACGTAGTCAGTCCACCTGTGCATACCTTCCTCCTTGTGATACTTGTGAAGGCCTGTTGAGGCAAGTGAAAATCAAAGGCCTGTTGAGGCAAGTGAAAATCAAAATCAAAATCAAATCAAAACAAATCAAAATTGATGAACATCAATGGAATTTGTATCTTTGTGGTACCAGTGCCGGTGGCACACAAGAGAAAACCATCCGAAAGTGGCCGTAACCAGTACTGCATCGACTGGCCTCCGTTCTGTGGGCACATGACAAACACCATCCGATCGTGGCCGTTCGCCAGCCTCATCTAGCACCTGTGTCGGTGGCACATAAAAACACCATCCGAAGACCCGGCAAGACTAGTCAGGCCATAACCCATGGCCCCTACCTGGGACGTAGTCAGTCCACCTGTGCATACCTTCCTTCTTGTGACACTTGTGAAGACCTGTTGAGGCAAGTGAAAATCAAATCAAAACAAATCAAAATAGATGAACATCAATGGAATCTGTATCTTTGTGGTACCAGTGCCGGTGGCACACACTTTGTGGTACCAGTGCCGGTGGCACACATGAGAACCACCCGAACGTGGCCGTAGCCAGTTCCGCATCGACCGGCCTCCGTGCTGTGGGCACGTAACAAACACCATCCGATCATGGCCGTTCGCCAGCCTCATCTGGCACCTGTGTCAGTGGCACATAAAAACACCTTCCGAAGACCCGGCAAGACTAGTCAGTCCACCTGTGCATACCTTCCTTCCTTCTTGTGACACTTGTGAAGACCGGTTGAGGCAAGTGAAAATCAAATCAAATCAAATCAAAATAGACAAAATAGATGAACATCAATGGAATTTGTATCTTGTGGTACCAGTGCCTGTGGCACACAAGAAATCCATCAGTGCCGTAGTCAGTGCGGTGGGCACATGTCAAACACCATCCGATCGTGGCCGTTCGCCAGCCTCATCTAGCACCTGTGTCGGTGGCACATAAAAACACCATCCGAAGACCCGGCAAGACTAGTCAGGCCATAACCCATGGCCCCTACCTGGGACGTAGTCAGTCCACCTGTGCATACCTTCCTTCTTGTGACACTTGTGAAGACCTGTTGAGGCAAGTGAAAATCAAATCAAATCAAAACAAATCAAAATAGATGAACATCAATGGAATTTGTATCTTTGTGGTACCAGTGCCGGTGGCACGTGGCACATAAGAAAACCATCCGAACGTGGCCGTAGCCAGTACCGCATCGACTGGCCTCCGTGCTGTGGGCACGTAACAAGCACCATCCGATCGTGGCCGTTTGCCAGCCTCATCTGGCACCTGTGTCGGTGGCACATAAAAACACCATCCGAGCGTGGCCGTCTGCCAGCCTCGTCTGGCACCTGTGTCGGTAACACATAAGAAAACACCATCCGAGCGTGGCCGTCTGCCAGCCTCATCTGGCACCTGTGTCGGTGGCACATAAAAAACACCATCCGAGCGTGGCCGTCTGCCAGCCTTGTCTGGCACCTGTGTCGGTGGCACATAAAAAACACCATCCGAGCGTGGCCGTTTGTCAGCCTCGTCTGGCACCTGTGTCGGTGGCACATAAAATCACCCACTACACTCTCGGAGTGGTTGGCGTTAGGAAGGGCATCCAGCTGTAGAAACACTGCCAGATCTGACTGGACTGGTGCAGCTTTCGGGCTCCCCAGACCCCAGTTGAACCGTCCAACCCATGCTAGCATGGAAAGCAGACGTTAAATGATGATGATGATGATGATGATGATATATATATATATTGGGCTGTCCGGAAAGTTCATGCCGATTTATAGTAGTTTACCTTTCAACTTATTTTAGAACATGGTTGAGTCCATAAAATAGGATTTGACTACACCTCCATTTAGAGCACAGTTTAAGCTATCTTTTCGTGGAAGAAGATTTATGTTTCTATAACCTGTGTTAATTCTGTGAGCCTTTAAAATGGAAGATAAGGAAGTTCATTTTCGGCACTTGATGCTTTGGGAACCAGACAAAAATTGCTGCAGCTCAGCTGGGATGTGTTACCCCACCTTCCATATTCACCGGATATTGCTCCTTCGGATTGCCACTTATTTAGGTCTCTGCAGAATAGTCTTAATGGTAAACATTTCAGTTCCTTGGATGACGTAAAAAGATACCTTGATGAATTCTTTGCAATTCTGGGAAGAGGGTATTTTCAAGTTAAAGGAAAGATGGAGACGCATTGTGCAACAAAATGGTTCATATTTGGTTGATTAAAAATGTAATGGCAAGTATTTATTGACCTCTTTCTTTCCTTTAAAAATCGGCATGAACTTTCCGGACAACCCAATATATTTCGTTTTGGGATTTGGTTTGCAAGATTCTTTATGTGAGTTTGTGTGTTGAAGCATATTCTGTTGTGTCTGGGAAGAGTCATTCTCTGTTGGTGCCTTGTGGTTTAGCACACTCACCGGTGGAGTTTCCACTTATTTATTTTTTATTTTTCTAAAATTTTCGTTGCGTCGTGCAACTTTTTCAATAGTTTTGACAGTCAAAAGGGTCGCAGGACGCAGCAGGAGTTTTGGAGGAATGAGGGGGAAATGGGTGGAAGTTTTACTGTTGAGTGTGTTGAGTTGTAGGGCACCAAAGGAGAGAGACTCTCCTCAGACACAACAGTATATATTTATGATATATATTATAGGCGCAGGAGTGGCAGTGTGGTAAGTAGCTTGCTAACCAACCACATGGTTCCGGGTTCAGTCCCACTGCGTGGCATCTTGGGCAAGTGTCTTCTGCTATAGCCCTGGGCCAACCAATGCCTTGTGAGTGAATTTGGTAGACGGAAACTGAAAGCAGCCTGTCGTATATATGTATATATATATATATATGTGTATATGTTTGTGTGTCTGTGTTTGTCCCCCTAGCATTGCTTGACAACTGATGCTGGTGTGTTTACGTCTCCGTCACTTAGCGGTTCGGCAAAAGAGACCGATAGAATAAGTACTGGGCTTACAAAGAATAAGTCCCGGGGTCGATTTGCTCGACTAAAGGCGGTACTCCAGCATGGCCGCAGTCAAAATGACTGAAACAAGTAAAAGAGTAAAAGAGATATATTCATAGTATATAATATATAATAACATGTAATATACTTCTATTTGGACATATTTAGATAATCATCCAGAAAAATACCATGTAGTTGAAGCTGAGAAGCCAGCCAAGGTAATCTTGTTTCTTCATTGCACCCTTTATTTACCTCTCCCTCTTTTACACACACACACACACACATTGTGTGCACACACATATGTTAACCTTCAGCAGCATTTATTTCTAATCTTGAAATTTAAAAAAAAACCCAAAGAATGGAAACTGCAATTTGTGTTATTTATTTGCAGCCAGAGCCATCGGAGGAAGACCTTAAGTCAAGCCGACGTGACGCTCACACCTCATCTTTGAAATCAGTTGATTGGTTTGTCAAAACTCAGGTGGATGAAGTGAAAAACACTTCAGGAGATTTCGCAGCTTGGTTTCATGGCATTATAAGTCGCAGGTAAATCTGTAATCTTAATCATTAAATTTCCTTTTGAAAAATGTTATATCTTGAATATATTTGGAGCTAGTTGTTTTCTTTCAGTTTTGATTTACATATTTACAGTTGCATAAAATTTCCATTTTAGGCATAAACTTGCACAGGTTTGTTTCGACCCTTTAGAATTGGAATTTTTGAAAAGTAAAAGTCTTGCATTATGTAGCTTGTAACTCTCTTTAAGTGAACATTTTTCTGGTTGAAATACACCGAAAAATGGCGACACAGCAGTCAAAAAATCGTAAAAAATAGGGATTTTCATAGAAAAAAAGCACCGTTTTGATGTAAATAATTTTTGGTTTTAACATGGTCCGATTTGATTTTTTTCTTCTACGAAAGGAAGAGCAAGCCTTCTTCTATCATACTCTCAATTTTGGTAAACTTGCACCGCAGGGTCTCGGAGGAGATAGTGTTAGTTGAAGACTACCAAACCTGCCATACACAGACAACTTCAGCTTTATATATAGAGAGATATGTGGCATTAACAATTGCAAGATTGTGGTTTTGATTCTCCAATTGGCAGTGTGTTGTGTTTGTGAGCAAAACACCTTCATTTCATATTGCTCCAGACCACTTAGTTGCAAATGGTTTACCCTGTGATGGACTGGTACCTCATTCAGGTGGAATGTTGACCTGCCTACCTAATCAATGGGGTGGTATCATTTGAAAGCTACAACAATGCAAGGAAGTGTCTTGTGACCAGTGATGTAATACCACATCCAACAATCTGGTTGATACAACGATACAATAATAATTACCACAACCTCTCAGATAACAGCTCTGAATAGATTAGAAAATTAAAACCACGTGAGTTACAAGAAAAAAAAATGAACGTGTAAGCAAGTTATAAATAATAGTAACTGAAGAAAACTTGTGAATATCTTAATGGAAACATAATGTTTGTGTTTGTGTTTTTCCCCCCAAAAGAGACTGATAGAATAAGACAACATATTTTGACTATTTAATCTATTCAAACTGTACAACAGTTCATACATATAGCATGCTAATCAGTCAGCTTATATTTATTAGATTACACCACTGAAATATCTTATTATATTGTATACTCAAGATTAAAAACCATAGATTAATTAAAACCACCGCTGCATCCATATTTCAAAGATGGATTTAAAACACAAAATTTTTTTTTTCCAGAAAAGCAGAAGAACTATTAGAGCATTGTTGTCTTGGAGCTTTTCTCGTGAGAGTCAGTGAAAGTCGATTTGGTTACTCCTTATCAATCAGGTAAGGATAGTTCTGGTTAATTCTCAATATACTTTCAAAAACAATTGAAATTGTGCAGATGACCTAAAAGATTGATACAAAAAAACAAGGTATTGCTTTAAAATAACACCTGGTGTGTTGACCCCAGAGTCACTGCTAATGACAGTATTGGATAGGATTACTAACGTTATTCTATATCAAGTATTATAAACATTTGTAATGAAATACATGTGAATCAGTTAATGACATAACTGTGTGCATGAGTGTGTGCATGTACATGTGATTTTTTTATTTCCCACAAGGGGACAACATAGATAAGGGACAATACAATCTGATTGAGGTCAGATGGACGGATGGACATAACATAAAGATGACATTAAAAATTCACAAAAACATAAATAAATCGAATGATAGGACAGACCGGAGACATTACGGATGGAGTGGGGGGGGGAGAGGCGGGTTCAGTTCAGACCCCACGGGGCCCCACCTCACCACTGATACCTGAGATACATCCTGCGTCGCATTCATGAGGTTACATTCACTCGCAACATCCGCGCTACATTCTTCCATTGATTTTCAAACATTTTCACAGTCAGGCATTTTCTTTCCAGCCCTATTTTCCTTTTAAGGTGAAAGGTGAAATAATTCACCAAATTACGGCCGGAGATGAAAGCACCTGACTTTAATCCTTTCTGTTTCGTCTTCCAAATCACTTCTCTTGCAATTGCTACTACAATGAGAAAACAATTCTTACCTTCTTTCGAAAGGAAATCAGGTGGGGCAATTTTTACTATAGACTCAGTCGATAGCTGTACTCTTCGAGTACTTGACAACAGTTGTTCAGCATAAACCCACACGTCTGACACCTCCTGTGGGTGTGTGTATGGGGGCAGGGAGAATGCATTTGTTTGCTAATTAGTTCCTTTCTTTAGCTCAAACAGCACCTTACCAATAAAGTCAGTCACTTCAAGGTGAAGCAGTTAAGCGTACTGCTTGGTCTTTATCCAGACAGGAATACAGAATGTCTGAAATGCAGGACATAGATTACTTTTGAGCATTTTGCAGAGCTGCTGACTAAGACGACTGAACTATCAAACAAGAATAATTAGAGAAAACAAATGTTTCTGACTTTTGGCTCAAGGTCAGCAATTTTAAGGGAAAATGGTTGGTCAAGCCATTTACTTTGGTCCTGATACTTTATTTAATCAACCCTGGAGAGATAAAAGCAAAGTTGACCTCAGCAGGATTTGAACTTGCAATGTAAAGAACAGGGATAAATGCAAGTCATTTTCCATGGTACTCTAATGATTTTACTATAATAATAATAATAATAATAATAATAATAAAACTACAACCATGACTTGTAATTGTTTTAAGTGCTCATATGGTTGTGAGTAGACACAGAAGCTCTCTCAGACCCCGTGTCCTTGATTCAGAAAAACATTCAGGATGTGAGAGTTAAAGAGAGAGAGATTTGCACTAAAATTGACCTGGTACTTTTGTCAACAACTCTGAAAGGTTTAAAGAAGCAGTAGACCTCACCAGGAATTGAATTAAGAGTGCTGGAAGCTCTAATAAATATTGCAAGCCATCCTATTAACATTCTACTAAGTCTACTAATCACATGTCTTTTAAACTAATAATGTTTTTGAATTTTGCCACAAAGCCAGCAATTTTAGGGGGAAGAGGATTAATTATTTATATTGACCTCAGTATTTGACTGGTACTTTATTTTATCAACTCTAAGAGAATGAAAGGCAAAGTGCATATTGGCTAGATTTGAACTCAGAATGTAAAGATCCAGAATAAATGCCATTGAGTATTTTGTCTGATATGATAACAATTCTACCATCTTACCACTCCCTTTTATACTACTTCTGATATTGGTTTCAAATTTTGGTACAAGACCAGCAAGCTTCATGGAGGATTTTAGTGAATTAGATCCCCCCCCCCAGTGTTCAACAAGTACTTATTTTATTAACCCTGAAAGGATGAAAGGCCAAAGTCAATCTCAACAGAATTTAAACTCAGGATGGAAAGACAGACAAAATGAGACTAAGCATTTTGCCCAGTGCACTAACGATTCTGTCGGTTCACTGCCCTCGTACCACTACTAATATTATCAGAAGGTATAATTAAAAAGTTTGTATTATAAGCTTTGGTGTGTGTGTGTGTGTGTGTGTGTATGTGTGTGTGTAGGGGGATGCAAAGTAGTTGGGGAATTTGAAAGTATTTGCAATTTATTCTTATCTTTTCCATTATTTTCAACTGGGTTTTTTTTTCAGTTCTATATTTAAGAGATGAGGAATTATGTACATTTTTTTACATTTGACGGATATTTGTCCTCATTTTGTTTGTTGTTAACAACAAACAAAATGAGGACAAATATCCGTCAAATGTAAAAAAATGTAAATAAAGGGGTTTTTTTGTTCGGTTTTTCTGTTCACGTCTTGTTTTCCCTATTGTTTTCTTTATACCCAAAGTGATTCAGTTTTGTCTTCAAGATCTGAAGGAAGCCAGAACAAGTTCTTTGATACATTCAGCATAAGTTGATAAGCAGACAATTTTAATATTATTTCTGATAACACTAAGGTGATAGGCAGATTAGCAGAATCATTAGAGGATTGGATGAAATACCTTGCAGTATTTATTCCACCTTTTTACTCTGAGTTCAAATCCAGCTGAAGTCAACTTTACCTTTCATTTTTCCAGGGTCAATAAAATAAGTTAAGATAAAATATCTGTTCTGTATTGGGTTATTTTAACTAACTAATCCCTCTCCTTCAAATTTCTAGCCATCTGCTTCTCATCATCATTTAATATCCATGTTCCATGCTGGCATGGGTTGGATGATCTGAAAGGGTTTGACAAGCCCAAGTACTGCATTGTACACCTGCTTCTACTTTGGCGTGGTTTTTTTTGGCTGGATGTCCTTCCTAATGCCAGCCACTTCTCAGTGAGCACTGGGTGTTTTCTTCATTCTACCAGTATTAGTGAGGCCATCATACAGTTTACAAGACTACAAATCCCAAAGGGGTAACTTTATGTAAGGAGATGAGGGAGAAAAGGTGGGTTAGAAACAATTATTTCTGATAAGGTTTTGATGTTTCAGCCCTTAAATAGCATAAAATCAGTTTGTGTGTGTGTATATATATATATATATATATATATATATGTATATATTTCAAGGTTTACATGTAAAATTTAAAGTAACTTTACTGCAGGCCTGGCTGTGTGGCTAAGAAGTTTGCTTCCCAACCACATGGTTCTGGGTTCAGTTCCACTGAAATTTTACTATAGCTCTGGGCTCACCAAAGCCTTGTGAGTGGATTTAGTAGATGAAAACTGAAAGAAAACACCACACACATCTACAAGCGCATGTACGCATGCACACACACACACACACACACCATCGTCTTCATCACCATCATTTAACGTCCAGGGCAGGGGTTGGACTGTTGTATATGTGCATGTACTTGCGTGTGTGTGTGTTTGTGTCTACATGCGTGCATGTGTGTGTGTGTGTGTCAGTGCATACGTGCGTGTTTATGTTTGTCTTTGTCTCCCAAAAAGAGACTGATTGAATAAGTACCAAATTTAAAAAAATAATTACTGGGATCAATTTGTTTGGCTAAATTCTCCAAAGTGGTGCCTCAGTCTGATCACCGTTCAATGACTGAAAGAAAGAAACGATGAATGATAATTGTTAATTTAGTACTAAATGAAAAAAAAAAAGAAACAAAATCAAAAATACAAAACTAAACCTCTTTTTTAATTAATTTAGTGTGTGAAAATTTCTTTGTATTGTTTTAGCCTTCATAACTAATAAAACATAAAGTCTGTCTTTATTTATTTCTCAGAGATAAAACTCAGTTCCGGCATTATATGATTGATTATCTACCCAATGGAAAATATGTTGTTATAGGAGAGCCAAAACCTCATAGAACATTGTATGACTTAATTAAGTATCACCAAAAGGTATGATTATAAAATTGGTTCCTTTCTTACATGGTTTTCTTTCTTATTTAATCAAACTCTCACCCGTAATCGCACTCACATTTCAGAAACTTATGTTTTCTATTATAACTGTGTAGCTCTTTACCTTAGAGATAATTCTGTCAATGTTTCTATCCCTCCCCCATTTACTTCTCTAATTGATGGTCGAATTGGTAGTATTGTTAGAGCAGCAAATAATGTCATCCAGTATTCATTCCAACTCTCTATTCTCAGAGTTCCTGCCAAACTCAATTTTGCCCTCATTGTTTCAAAGTTGATAAACAAAGTACCAGCACAGTATTGATCTCTCTCTCTCTCTCTCTCTCTCTCTCTCTCTCTCTCTCTCTCTCTCTCTCTCTCTCTCTCTCTCTCTCTCTTTCCCCTCCCTCCCTCTCTCTGTCTGTCTCTGTCTCTCTCTCAATCTATCTCTCCCCCCTCTCTCTCACCTGGCTTGCCAGTCCTCAGTCAAACCGTCAAACCCATGCCAGCATGGAAAGCAGACATTAAACGATGATGATGATGATGTATAATGATATATATAATTATGATAGATTGTTACCCATTCAATGTTTTGGTAAACTTTGTCACCGACTCCCCCCCACCCGACAGAAATCAGTTATGCTTATCTCTTCAAAGTTTAAAATAGTGCTCTTAGTGCTCCACTAGCACGGATGCCAGTTGTTGAAATTGATTTTGATTTCACTTGCCTCAACAGGTCTTCGCAAGCAGAGTTTAGTGTCCAATGAAGGAAAGCTACGGCTAAGTGGGCTGGTTACACCACTGGCATAGGCCACGGGTTATGGTCTCACTTGGCTTGCCGGGTCTTCTCAAGCACAGCATATTTCCAAAGGTCTTGGTCACTAGTTATTGCCTTGGTGAGGCCTAATGTTCGAAGGTCGTGCTTCACCACCTCATCCCAGGTCTTCCTGGGTCTACTAAGATGTTAATGACTTGTACAGAAATGGTATTTTGTTATGCATCCATAATATACTACAAAGTATATTAAACAATTTTATAAGTCAGTACCTTTTACTACTGTGTTAGCAGTGCCCTTACATTACTTATTAAGGTTATCGCTACAAATTTTCTATAGAAATTATAGCCAGCACTGATCTTGTTACAATGTTTTGAATCTGAGGTGCCAGTTGGATACAAACATTATAACAAAATCAGTGCTGACATAATTTCGAAAGAAAATTTGTCAAGATAACCATAACAAGCAAAATTAAGATGGTTTCCAATTTAAAATGTTGTCCAACACAATGGCAAAGAAAGAAGGGTTATATGAATGCAAATTCTGTTTTGTTTTCTTATTAATGAAGAAGAGAGGGGGTAAAAGTTACACTAATATTTTGGTGGTGGCAGCAGTGACAATGGCAACTGTGTTGATGGCAGTGAGTCTGCCATTTGTTAGTTTGAGAACTGCCACTCTAGAACAGTTTTGCTGAACTCCGATTCCTGTTACCGACTCCAGACCATTGTGAAACAAACTTTCCTTCCATTTATTTATGCCCTCTTCTATCTGCTTCTTTCGTACTATTAGGATTGAAACTCAAATTTAACTGATTATTTTTATTTTATTTTATCATATAAAACCATTAGAACAAAATCTCCAACTGGGATTATTTGCTGACTGAACCTTGTAGAAGGGTGAGTATATAATTATATCTATGTTTATGCATTTTGTGGAGGCGCGTGGCTTAGTGGTTAGGGTGTCAGCATCATGATCATAAGATTGTGGTTTCGATTCCTGAACCGGGCAACGCGTTGTGTTCTTGAGCAAAACACTTCATTTCACTTTGCTCCAGTCCACTCAGCTGGCAAAAATGAGTAACGCTGCGATGGACTGGCGTCCCATCCAGTTGGGGAACACATACGCCATTGAAAACGGGAAACCGGGCCCATGAGCCTGGCTAGGCTTTAAAAAATAGGCGCATTTATTATTTTTTATTTTATGCATTTTACTATATCTAGTATGAAAATTATACTGGGCAGACCAAAGCCTTTTGAGTGCATTTAGTTGATAGAAACTAAAAGAAGTCCATCATATATGTGTGTGTGTGCCTTGTATCTATGTTGTCCACCTCATCACTATTTGACAACTGGCATTAGTGTGTAACTTGTAACTTAGCAATTCAGCAAAAGAGACCAACAGAATAAGTAACAGGCTTTAAAAAAATATGAAATAAATACTGGGATTGATTTGTTTGACTAAAATTGTTCAAGGCATTGCCCCAACATAACCACAGACTAATGACTGAAACAAGTAAAAAGTTGAAAAGATTAAAAGAAAAGAAAGAGATGTTTGCCTGTGTGCATACAAATACATATATACACATGCACGTATATACACACAAGGTATGGCTACACAATCCTATGTGACTTTATGCTATTTTAACATATAAATAAAACATACAGTATATACACATATACACGCACACACATACACACACATACATACATACACACACACACACACACATACATACATACATACACACACACACACATGTTGATGCGATAAGAATTTGTAAATTTTCAAAATATAATAAAAATAATAATAATAATAATAACCGGACATAACGAGGTGTATTTTGTATTTATATTTGTGTAACATCGTCAGTTTTTCCATCCTTGTTTTCGTATACATTCGATGCTTTCTTCCAAGAAATCTAATGCTCTTAGCTTAGTTTTTCCATGGGGCTGGCCAGATTGGAGCAATCTGAAGATTAATCAGCCGAAATTGCGAGGATGATCCGGTTCTTGACTGAGGATAGAAAGCTTCGAATGACCTGTCCTTGATTTTTTTTGTATCGTCCATCTGAATGTTTTGTTGTCCCTTTTTGTAATTACCTAGTTGTCCGGATGTTTTGCGTTCTTGTCCCATTTTGTATTTTTATATATATATATATATATATATATATATGGAAAAACAAGTCAAGATAGAAAATGCTAAAATAATTTTATAAAAAACATTTCAGTACCGGTTTCAGTCATTGAGACTTTTTCAACTGTCTCTGTTAACTCACAAAAGTAAACAAGAGAGACAGAGACAGGCAGAAACAAGGAAAATGCCACTTGTTTTTGAACACTATACAAATATTCTTTTAAAAAAAACTTTTCATTTAATTTTTCTAAATTTAATTATTTAATTGTTACAGTTGAAAAAGTCTCAATGACTGAAACCGGTACTGAAATGTTTCTTTATAAAATTATTTTAGCATTTTCTATCTTGACTTTTTTTTTCCATATATATCAACTCGTGTGTCCCTTTTCATCCTTATACATACATATATATATATATATATATATATATATATATATATATATATATATATATATATATATATATATATATATATATACTAATAAATGACAAACATTATTGCATTATTGCAGGAGTTTCCTTGTTCATCCTGTGATGACATCCTTTATGACTATGTTGGCTATTTGGAAATGGAGAAATTGAAAGAATCTGTAAGTATACACTCTCTCTTTTACATACAAACACACATATACACATCGATGTATACTGCTGCATCACAACCATCTCAACTCAAAAGACAACTTTATATTATAGTTATTGACCCAAGACAATTTTTTTTCAAATATTGTCCATCATTTGACACATTCAAATTATTAAACATTTTCAATTCCTCTAATTTAAACATTTCTATGAGAATTTCAGAAATATTTCTTCTATACCTCTAGGTAAAAGGTACTCCACCAAGGCTTCCAAACCGGAGATATAAGCCAAAACCAGTAGAAGCCGGAGTAAGTACATTCATTTTAGTCAGGGTAGAGAATTAAAAAATGTGAAGTGAATGAAAGACAAAAAAATAAAGATGAAGTTGGCCTTCCTTTCTGTTGTTTTTTGTTTTGTTTTGTTTTGTGCTTTCTTTTGTATCAGGGAACGTAACTCTTCAGTCCTTCTGAGTCATTGTTCTTGCACTGAAAATAATCATTCTTTAGTGGGGAAAGAAAAGTTTCATTTACTTTTCTGAAAGCCTTAGCGATTATGATCCACTTCCTTTTCCGGCTATTTTTGTAAAACCTGTCTCATATCCAAGCAGGCACATTTGATAATGTACCTATCTACTAGACTTGAGAAACATCTTATTATGTAATGTATTTTGTATGATTGTTATAAAATTAAATATTTATTCTTTTTATTTAGAATACTGAATTCTTCTTTGATTATGAATCACACACACACACACACACACACACACACACATGCATGCACAGAGAAAGAGAGTGGAGTGAGAGGGGAGAGATAAATAAACAGAAAAAAGTAGCATTCAGCAAATATGCTGTATTTTCTGGCATACAAGTTGAATTTTTCAGACCAAAATTTATAGTAAAAAAAAAAGTTTGGTTGACTTATGCACATAAACGACTTTAGAAGGCAAAAAATCCCATGTGAAGGGCAACGGGATTTGGAAAAAAAAAGTGTTGTTGTTTGAATGTTTACATAATATGTTTACACTGTATACTTGGACAAATTGTATGCCAAAAAATCTCGTAGTTAGAGATGTATTCTACATTAAGTTGGTTCTACTTTACTCAAAGTTTTGTAAAAGCAGATATGTATTTACACCTATAAATGCAAAAATTCAGAAGGAAGCTTTAAAGGTAACTTCTGATTGAAAATATTTGGTCAGGGTATCTACATCGGTCACATGAATAGACTGATGATACACCGACATTGGATAATTACATATATACTACTGGGGTGGCTGGCTGGCTGGCCAAGAATCTATTTTTGGAATCCAGATCTCTTGTAGACATGGCAGATGTATGCATACATGCATATATGCAGTTTTTTAAGTGATGGAAACTGGAATCCCTGGCTTTTGTAAAACTTTTAAGATTGTTTCCAGGTGAAAATTTTGACATTTGAATCCTGGACTTGTCTTTGAAAATACAGGTATATGGCAACCCTAACATAGTAGAGAAGACAGTCTTGTATCAGATAATCAGTGGCCTGCAGGGTTTGGATACTGTGTTAGAGACTGACTGAAGTTACTGGTGTGGTAGTGTCGAGCATTTAATAATGGAAGGCAAGGTTTACAATATCGGAGGAATATCGTCTCCTTCCATCATCTTCTTGTTCTTCTTGTAGTTCAGGCTTCCGACAGGCGAAGAGAAAAGACTTCAAGTGCAAATGCTGTTTACAACTGGTTTATTTACAGGAAAGGTGAAGTGAGCTGCTCTCAGCTTCCATCTTAAGCTCCAATAGTGAGGGTGCAAATTGCCTCTGGAGATAGACAGGTAAAAAGCCTCAGCCAGTGCTGCTGTGAAGGTGGCACCAAAAGAGACAGCTCTGAATCGGTTTACCCTTTATATAGTTTTTCCCATCGCAAGCCTTGTTGTGATCTCACGCATAGCAAATGGATGCAGGTGAGGTCTCACTCCAGTCTCGGAGATGGCAATGGCTGCTGCGAGATCTCATCCAATATTGCGCTGGCTGCTTGTGCCACTATAAGTATAAACCAACACTACCACTCTTTGCGTGTTGTAGCAGTGTGGTGTAATTTGATCTGGGTGGGTACTGCTAGGGTTTGATCATGTTGCATAGGAGGATGGTCAGACAGGTATTTACCATTGTTTTAGAGTCCACTTCAGGTTTGCATGAGTCACCTGGAATTTGTTGAGGCAGAGTTTCTATGGTTGGATATCCTTTGTAAGATTGCCAAACCTCACCTGTTTCCAAGTAAAGTAACATTTCCCCATGGCCAGACATGTTTTTCAGTGAAGACCAGAAGCAAGGAGCATCGTTTGTTGTAGGTATTGCTTGTTTTTAAAACCAGCAAATGATGTCAAGACAAGGGAAACAAACACACACACACACACATGTATGTTCTCATATTGTCCTGCAAAACATCTGGACATATCATAAGCCATATTGTGTGTGTGTGTGTGTGTGTGTGTGTGTGTGTGTGTGTGTGTGTGTCTGTGTGTCTGTGTGTGCTTGCATATGTGTGGTTGTATGAGTCAAGATTGGAAACTGAGTTCTAAATTCTGACATTGTTTGTGTCTTTTTAGAAAGGGAAAGATACTGCTTCCAGAAGGACATCAAAGGACAGTTCACTGCAGACTTCAAAACTAGAAAAATTGGTGAGTAATGTTTAATGGTATTCTTTATAGAAATCATTGTTTTATTTTCAATCACAAGAACATTGTCTGTTGAGTTTTCTACAATAATGGTTTATTTTACATGCATTTTATATTATGTGCAATGTCAAATGGAAGGGCCGTGACATTTATGGAAAAAAAACGAATATGATTGTCAAGTAATAAATAACACTTTTAAGTAGAAAACAAAATATCCAAATGGTCTGATGAAAATATATTTTCCAGTTTTGTTACCAACTTCATTAGTTGTGGCATTTGTTGCTGTAATATTTATTGTTGTTCTTTGAGTTGTTGCTGTTTTTGAAACTCAACGAGACCCTCTAACAAGTTTTCATACAGGTTTTCAACATTGCCTGTGTGAATTTTTTATATCCTTGTCGTCACGGTTACACTGTGGATCCTCGTTCCCTTGTATGTTATTGTTGGCACTGTAATAATCTTGCTGCCACCATTATGCTGTGGTGATATTCCACATTTTATTATCTTTCACCAATCTATCATGCTATGATAGCTTTGCAAGACGACAACTTTGTAATATCTACCTTGATGGTAACTCAAACTCGTATATATCACGTCACTGATACTGACTCCAACTGAGAACTCCACTACTACTACTGACCTCCTACAACAACTGTCTGACTTTATAGTGGCTGGGTCATACTACTTTGTCACTTCATTTCCTCCATCTACTCGTCCTCACAAGCCACTGCCAGTAATATTTCATCATGGACAAAAACTGCAGTATCTTCCTGTCAGTGGTGTATGTGCATTAAGTATGATACATAAATAGCTATTTTAATTTAATACTGCTTCAATTAATATACACCAAATTTTTCTGGAGCCTAGTTGCTTTTCACTATATCAGTGAATATATTAGTTACTGTTCCCTTTATCTGAAATGAGAAATGTTTTCTAAGGATGTGGTTGTATATGCACATCATTGACAAGGTCTAATAAGGCTGAAATATATCTGCCTTTTAAAGGAAAGTCAAAGCCAGTATATCAGAGAGAAAAAGAGAGATACAACCACATGCACAAGTTGCCATGAGAGTCAGAAATGCTAGACTAAAAAACCTGAAGAGAGGAGGAGACTCAAATTGTTGGTTTAATAAAAAAAATAATAAATGCGCCCTTTTTAAAGCCTAGCCAGGCTCATGGGCCTGGTTTCCTGGTTTCTATGGCATGTGTTCCCCAGCTGAGTGGACTGGAGCAATGTGAAATGAAGTATTTTGCTCAAGAACACAACGCGTTGCCCGGTCCAGGAATCGAAACCACAATCTTACGATCATGATGTTAACACCTTAACCACTAAGCCACGTGTCTCCACTGTTGGTTTAATAGATAGCTGGTCATTCTCCATTGAGTTAACCTGCCCTTGTAGGCAGATGTTCTTAAGTCTGTCAAGGTGTTCATCCACCGTACACACACAAAGAGGAGAATCTTGAGTGGTGTTGCTTGTTGTAGCTGGCAGTGGCCAGACTACGAAGCAGCTTGTATTAGTTTACAGGATTACCAGTTACAGTTGCTGATCATTTTCATTTGGCCTGACATAGTTTCATAACAGAGTAACTGTTAGTTAGCAAGACATTCTTCTAGCATAACAGTCTGAAAGAGTAACATGTTGCTTTGGAACTATTTCACTGAAAAAGCAAGGTTTTGCTCTCCTTTTCATTTGAATGCAAATAACATTGATTCTAGTATACAAAACGTTTTTTTTCTTAATTGTTGATCTGAGTTTCAAGTTACAACTCCCAAATGCACCAACAGCAATGTTCCTGAGGTCACACGAGGTGTTTTAACAGCAGACCTCATCACAGTTGTTGATCCAGCCAGGATTGCATCTCCGCATCAATAAACTGCAAACCTGCCTTCATTACCCAAAGCCACTTAATAGCTTTTTTAGTGGCTTCTGTGATAGAACGTATGACTGCTTAAAATTGTTGCATTATAAGAAATTTTTTGTCATTTTATAATTTTGTATTTGTTAAATATCAATGAATGTTCTTATAATTTTTGAATGAATTAATTTTAAATTTCAGAAAAAGGGATTTAGAGGACTCTTGGAATAGATTAAATTTACTCACAAGTTAGTTTTGAGAGCAAGAACAAACTTCACCTGACCATCAATAATCAATATGGATGATACAAAGATATTTTAATTCCATATGACCTAATTAAGTGTTGACAAAATCATGGCATTTTACTTGAAACAATATTCTATTCCACTAATTCAGTTATGTTAATCAGAAGAGTGTGTGACATTTTCCTTCATTTTTATCAAATTTTATTCAATAAAAGTACATTTAATACATCAAAAAAATCTATTTTCTTACTGCTTGTTTATGAAATAAAATGTGATGGTAAATCATTTATTTAAATCAATAAATCATATATAAATAAATATTATAGATTCAATCAAATTAATGCATAAACTGTTATTAACTGTTAATTTTACCTGTGTTTGTGTTTTTTCTATTTGTTTCGTGTTATCCTGATGTTTCATCTGTACATGTCACAAAGAAAGAGCAGCTTATAGTGAAGAGCATCACAGAATTACTAACGGTGATGGCACATGGCCTAGTAGTTAGAGCAGCGGACTCGCGGTTGAGGGATCGCGGGTTCGAATCTCAGACCGGGCGATGTGTGTGTTTATGAGCAAAACACCTAAGCTCCACGCAGCTCTGGCAGAAGGTAATGGTGAACTTCTGCTGACTCTTTCGCCACAACTTTCTCTCACTCTTTCCTCCTGCATCTTGCAGCTCACCTGCGATGGACTGGCATCCCATCCAGGTGGGGAACCTATACGCCAAGGAAACCGGGAAACCGGCCCTGATGAGCCAGGCATGGCTCTAGAAAGAATAAACAACAAATTGTTCGTTATTTCAATCTATTCTTCTGAGATAGAAATTTAAGGTCTTCACAGTTATTCCTGTAATTATGAATGCCAATTCTGATGATCTTGGGCTGTTGTATTACTCAACTGACTCCACTGCTTTTTCAGTATGAACAGAGAGGTCTTCAACAGATTTTTTTTATATAAGTTACAATTCAATATAATTCCTTTGAAGTAACTATTTTCTCTGTTCAGATCATCTTTGTTAATGTTTGCTATCATCTGTCATTAAAGCTCATGATTATATCCAGAGCCACAACAACATCCTTGTTTGCATCTGGTAGGAAATGATCTGATCCTGCAGCACAGCATCCCCCATCATTTCAATGTAGGCTTCCTCTTATAAATGTGAGCCTTGCTGCAGTCAAATGATGTTGCACACAAAATGGCTGCCACACTTCTCATTTTTATTCAGTAATCATCATCATCGTCGTCATCATCATCATTATTTTAACGTCCACTTTTCCATGCTTCTGTGTATCAAATGGAGTATGTTGAAGCAGATTTTCAATAGCTGGATGCTCATGGAAACCCCACAAAACTACTGTTGCTCAGACCACGGAAACAAGCGTCCTCTCCCTATACTCCTCATTCTACTGATGCATGTTCAGAACAGGCTGCTTTACTCAAACTATCTTGGCACTCATCCACCTTTCAACAAAATTTTCTGGGAGACAGCACTTTCCTCTCTGCCCTCATTTTCCTTTTCAAATGAAAAATTGAGGCTTAACCAAAGAGGATGGTGTGTTTTCAGCCCTTTAAGGCCACCAAGCAGATAAAAATTGCCAGTCCTTCTGGGCCAAAGAAGGCAGCAGGACTCTTCACATTGGACTCAGCTGATTGCTGGATCCATCCTACACATGACAACATATATTCAACATAACTTCATTAATCAACAATGTTTGGGCACCGGACGAATGTGTAGACTGATCTTGTTGTTTTGTGTGCATCTTGGACATGCCTGGTTGATGGTACTTCCATGAGTTTATCTCGAACCAGCAATATTCCCGCCACCGGTAGCACTGCCAGGCGAGATATTTATTAAAATTAACAATAAGCCCCAGGCCGAAAGTCCCCTGGAAATTCCAGTTGATTCTTGTTGAATTAGTCTCCTTAAGAACTTCGTTGCTCTTGCCCTCCACTGACCCTCAATGGACTCCCAAAATAAGACTTCCCCTGAGCGCATTGCTCGACCGGTTAAAAGTTGTGGGCGCCTGGCTTTGGTCTATGCATGATCCAGGACTGAAGCTCGTCAAAGGAACGAACTGTGAAAAAGCGAGTCTGACAAACAGCAATCACAACTGTTTACCATCAAGGAAAAGCTGGAAATGTTGCAGCATTAGCACATGTCTGCACATCATCAATCGCGATATACCAATTTCTACGTTCAACGGGTGTTAATAACAAATGGAGCTCTTGGCCAGTGAACGCGTTCCTTATTCAGAAAATGGCAGAGTAGGTGCACCAGTCCAATAAGACGTGAACTGGGCAAAGTACGACAGACATGCAGTAATGCAAGCGTTTGCCACCTCTGTTCAACCTTTTAGAGATAACTTTGTCTGGGCCAATTTCATCCCAGTTCCTCTTTGCTTGGCGACCTGGACCAAATTAGACCCCGAGCAATTTAACCGATCCGTCCGTCCAGCGCGCCATGAGGTTGTTGGAACAACGTACCGCATGTTTGCGCCTCAGTAATCGATGATAAGTGCCAACCTCTTTGCTAACACATTGGGCAACATTTTAAAATCTGTGTTTAACATAGATATAGGCCGAAAATTAATCAAAGACTCATAGAACTGGGAATTATCCGGCCCTGCTGCCAGTAGATATCTTTCAAATGGTTTCCTCACAAGTCTGGTATATAAAAATAAAGCTTCTCCCGTGGTTTTTGTTGGTGTTGTACTGTAGCGACGTGGGATGTTTTAGCTGCGTGAAGAATAATTGAAGCAAACCCACGAACCTTTAACTTTAATATTTATTGCCGGACATGATATTTTGAGTTGGCTATTTACAATGAAAGATGCTAATAATACAATTGCCGACTGAGAGGAGAGAAAACTGCACAGTATCAGTAGAAAGCTGCCTATAGGACATCGTGTGAATGTTCAAAAACTGTCCGTGTACCCCAAGTTGTCTGCGCAGAAGTCTGAAACCATCTGGTCGTCTGCTTGGTGAATTAGGCGCCAACGGTAAAAAGAGGATAAATTCTAGAACAGCTGAGAAGCCAAGTCAGGGTTAGGGTTCGAATCTCTACAAGCTGGTGGGGGCAGACGATTCGAGCCAAGAGATTTGCACTCACCTTCCGTGCAACCAACCACGGCTTCCTCTTTTCCCTGCGACTGATCGATTTTTCACAACACCCTGCCTCTCTTGCCTAGAGTCGCGGCTGGACGTCGAAGGAGGTACTGAAATCCACCCTGCGTTCCGGTCTGCTACTCAACCTGAAAAGCTCGATCGAAATGGTGCTGAAAAACCGAACACATTTACTTGAAATCAAGTAGCATGCGCCTATTATGGGTTTTGAATAATTCATCTCTGGAAACATGGGTGTTTCGTTCATCATCCTCAAACAACGCTTATTCAGGGACCTTTTGAGCGGGATGGGCTACTCGACCTGAAGAGAATTCGAACTGGGTCCACCTTCAAGGTTATGCGTTGCTTATCTTGATATGTGATCGTCATGTCGCACACGTGTGGTTATGATGCATGTGCTTTATGTACCCTTATTAGACGAGTAGTCATGATAGTCATTTTGAGCATCACTTTCATGGCTAATTAAAATAATTAGATGAGGAAAACAAAATATTCGCTCAATGTCATTCTAATGATTTCAGCATGAAGTCGCTCACAAGACATACTCCAACCTCTCCGTCTACAGACATGCTATTTTCTCCCGCTATCTTTTCCACCATTACTCTGCTTCTCAAAGCTGACTGGGCTTCAGCCGCTTTTACTCATGCATTTCCGTCTTACCTCGTCTCTCATTAACCTTGTGTCTAAGGTTCCAAGCATTGCTCAAACCATTACGTCGTCCTTCTTTCTTAGAATGTCGGCCCTCTGGACTTCCTCTTTGTTCGTGTCTTTTCTACAGATGTTGACTTAAGTCTAAAAAGAACGTTAATGGTATCAATCTCACCAGTCTAGGAGGCCTTCGAAGCCCATGAGCACTGCTCCTTCCCCCATACCTAGAAAAAAAAACGGTGTGGAAGAGAACTCAGGGCATGTTTTGGTCTTATTTAGTTACTGCAGCGAGACTTCATCGTATTTGCCAAAGTAGCGATGAGAGGACGGGGAAAATTATATTAAAAAAGAAAAAACGTTTATTACTCCTGGGTACCATCCACCGTTTGGCGAGTTGGGTGTTAATAAAGGGGTAAAAAATTATAAACAAGAAAGAAATATAGAAACAAATGCGAAAAGCGTCTTCAGATGCGATGATTCTCAAGACATTGTGCATCAGCATGCATGGCACTTATTTAAAAACAAGGAAACAACGGGTGGGATGCGGAGAATCTAAGATTGTAGCTTGGTTGTATCGAAAAGTTTTGATGGTTATCTTTCATTTGTTGGTCAGAAAGCTCTGAATCCAGTTTCGGAGCACTTTCACTTAATATATGCGAAAGACATGGGTTTTAATGTTCACTTTTGTCGGAAACCCCGAGGAGAAAATTCGAGTTTACACAACTCCCTACTTTTTATTTCTCACTGTTCTAGAAAACACGATAGATGTGCTTCTGGAAATGACTTTGACTGACTTTGAGCAAGGATTGTAAATAAACGTATAGTATCCCTTCTCTGTTCTAATATCTTTAAAATGTCGAAAATGTTAAGATCAAACTGTGTCTCAGGTGGATGATTGTAGTTTCCATTCAGATTTTGGATTATGTGACTCGGGTAAGTGTTTGGAATATCAGACTACAACAGTTATGGGAGACTTCAACCACAAATGCTAACAAGAAAGGAAAATACATTTGTTGGTGGTCTACAGATGGCAGCAAATTCAAGTTGATTAGTCAATTCTTTTCAATGAATCCAGAGAGAGCGCTACTAAAGCAACTGTGAATGGTCATTGAATGCGAGTGGAATGTCGTAAGAAAGAATCACAAGGCGGACCTTTCAAGCCAATCGGCAGGGAACTCGGAGTACACGGAGAAGGAAATGGTTGGATAACATCTCCAGCAGTGATTCTCAATGTGGGGGGGGGGCCTAGGAAAATTGTGGTGGGACCTGGGATCCATTTTTTTTTTGTTTGTTCAAGTGGAACATGAAATTGTGAAGATCTTTTTTCCTCAGAAAACATACTACACCTATGGTTTTTCCCAACCACCAGTGGAACATACACTTTTCTGGAAAGTTGTAGTTGGGCCTCGGGGAAAATAGGTTGAAAACCACTGGTCTATAGTTTCAGATGGTCACACTTAAGAATCTAACCGGAAAATCTAATGACGGTTCCTTCAGACTGGTGCCCGGAGACTATCTCCGTTACTCTCCCTGGAAATAGTGGGCGGAGAAAAGTGATGGATGAATGGATGGTCATTGAAGCTACATTAAGAGAGAGATTACAAAATATGACTACGTAATTTGACTTGTTTTGTATACGTATACTTATAGATTCTGAATCGGTTATGCGTAGAGACGTAGCTAACTAGCGCTCTTCTACAAGAACATTATGTAAGGAAAAAGTGCTTCGTGAACATGCAGAGAGAACTTCAAATCCTCTCAAGTCCTTTCAATGTGAAAACCATGCCCTGTATGAAGAATATACGAAAGGAATCAGTAGCATCTGGTATAATTTAATGTTCCCACGTAATTTTAAAGCTACATAATTAGACTTAAAAAATCATACATTTCTACGATAAAATAGTAAAGCATTGTTTTTTCCCATTGGGGTGTATGTTCCAAGAAGAGCGAGAAAGAAAGAGAGAAAGAGAGAGAGAGAAATGGCTATTTTCTCTCTTTTTACTATATTGTGCTTGCAAATAAAGTTTCTGCAAATTTGGGTGTTTCTTTTTTTTTTACTGAAGCACAAAGTTAAAAAATTTGAGATAAGGATATAATCGGTTAAATAGACTCTAAAATTAGTTTCAAATTTCGGCACAAGGCCAGCAAGTTCGTGGAATGGGACAAGTCGATTAACTCGATCCCCCAACTTATTTTATCAATCCCGAAAGAATGAAAGACGAAGTCGACCACGGCGGAATTTGAACTCAGAACATAAAGACAGACGAAATGCCGCTAAGCATTTTGCCCAGCGTAAAACAAAATGGACTGTTATATCGACAAATGTTATTTTATCATCATTTTCATAAATTTATTCTTAACATCCACGCTTGTTTTCAGACTTTTAGTTAGCCCTTGTTTCATTTGTTATAAAGAAAGATTTATATCTTCCCTTTTATAAATTCCAAATCACTCTGGTAGTTAAAAAAAATATTGGGAGTGTCTATCATATATTATGCATGGACGACAGGGAAACAAGTCCTGTTTATCCCATATGATACATGGACAGGCAAAGAATAAAAGACTAAATTAACTCGAAATTTTCTACTACCGCTTCGGTTCCACCAGTTAATTAAAGTCAGAACGTAACTAAATAAAGCAAATTATTAAGTCTGGTGCGCTACTGATTTTGTTAACAAATTTTGAAATATGAATTAATTATTGATTTTTCATAACCAATAAAAAAAAAAGCAAAATTTTCAATGACCGTATATAAGTAATGTATTTCTTAATGAATACAATTAACAGTTCATAATAATGTTGGATACTGTACGAATGTGAGAAGCAGCAATTGGAGACATGGGGAATGTGGTTCTCATACCAAGACATTTTTCTCGATCGATAAATAATGAATTGTTCTTAATAGCGAGGTCTTCTTCAAGTGTCGATTTCATTCGAAGTAAATCTTGTAAAGCATCTTCAGCATTATTTAGCTTCTTTTTCAAAATTTCCAGACTGTCGTATATTTCCTCAACTTCTTCTACCAAACGTATCTGGGCATGATCACGACATGCTTCTATATCCGGGCGTCGTAAACGTGTATTCAATCGA
Source organism: Octopus sinensis (assembly GCF_006345805.1). Lineage (NCBI taxonomy): Eukaryota > Metazoa > Mollusca > Cephalopoda > Octopoda > Octopodidae > Octopus > Octopus sinensis. The sequence continues at coordinate 2,208,134 of NC_042998.1, read as the reverse complement.
CTCTGTGCTACTTTAAGCGGATTCTGTTTGTCCTGTATACACTTTTTAAGGTATTCAATATTTTTGTTCATATCAAATATTTCCTGAAGTACTTTCGCTAAGTGGGCCTGTAATTTATTTCTTGCAAGTAGTGTTTCTTGAATTCGATTGGTTAGATTTTGGTTGGTTTGGTTCCATTGATGCCACATTTCATTGCAACAATTCAATAATGTAGTATCAATTTCATTTCGAAGATGTTTCGATGCTGCTCGTTCGGCTTGCGACCGTTTGATATTATTGTTTGTAAACATACACCATGTTTCAGGATTAGATACGGTATTATCAATTTTCTCAACACCAAAATGGTAGTTGACACCTATAGATGGCGCTCGCATTTGGAAAGCAGATTCATCTAGGTTGTTTGCAATAAATTTGGCACCTGAATCCCTCTCCAGTTCGTGTAGAGCAGCTCGTAGAAGATTTAATTGCGCATTAGCTTTGTCTATTGTGTTCCGAAATTTATCTTGACATCTCCTAATTGTTTCTACTTCTTGAATTAATGATTTTTCTGGACAATCGTGAACTAGATCAATACTTTGTCGTTTTTCTCTGTTGTAGAGACATTCTTGTGTTAAATTCAGAACATTATCTGATTCAGCCAATGCCTTTTCCACCAAACGTTTCGCTTCTGTCAGATCAGATATTTCGTTCAAGATCGCATCTGTTTCTATAAGGAGTTCGTTTTTCCAGAAAGTAGTGTCGTTTATTCTCTCACCAAGTTTCTTTCCGACATCTCCCTGAGTGCGGCTGGTTTTGTCGTCAACCTCTTTGCATGTTCGCAAAGTGTTTAATCGAAGTCGTTCTGCGCCGTGCCGTACGTAGTCCGACGTATTATAGTTAGCATTATTGGAAGCTGCCCATTCATTAGGTGTATAACGTGTATACAAAGCATTGCGAGATGACTGGAATATTCCTGGCAGAGAAACGGGGTCAACTTTCCCGATCTGTGAGCAACAGCATATTGGATCAGAGACTCGCTTACAAATTGGTCGAGATGTGTTCACTTTGGAAGCTTGGTAATAAGTTCCGGGCCTCCATGGTAAAACAGTAAGTGACTGACGGACATATGGTGGGGCCATAATGTAATCTTTTGTTGGAAATACAGATTGACTCTGAGCAATTGAAGGCAAATTCGTTGAATTCATCAATGGCTCTCTTAACAGTCCTTTGCACTGCCCCCGATGATATATATCTGAAGACAATGGATCATCCGGACGTTTTCCCAACCTAATGCGATCACAGCTGTAAAGGGCAGAAGAATGAGGTGCATTTTCACAATACGTTGTTTCGTTAAGAGTCTCCATTTTAAATAGATATGTTCAGGCAGAAATCAAAATCTTTAACCAATTGATCTACTTACTACTACAAATCAAACAATGACGTAAAGAAATCGCACATCTTAAGAGGCTGCTTCTCAACAACTAAACAATTTAAACAAACGCAATGAGTTATTTACATAACGTTCAAATTATTTGGCGCGTTTTATCTTTAGAAGCGTTCAAAATGGCGTCCGATGACACCATTCGATTAAAATTCGTAGAGTTCTGGATTTCAGTGAGAAACAAAAGCTGGTTGGGATCCTCCAATTCTGCACAGAAATGCCGATTTTGTTTCTAAAGAATTTGTTTTTCAAATTTTATCAAAATAATCGTAATCTACACATTCAAATTCTGAGAATATCTTGTTGTTCCCACATACAAATTGTTCTCTCGGAATTTATATAATCAGTCTTTTCTTCCAAAGTTGATCAGTAATTTGAAACCTAAAGAAATCTATTTTAACATCAGTGATTTCCTATAAATTTGGAGTTATGAAATAATCGCGGAAAGCCAGTTAAATTTGATTGTTGTTACTAATAGTGGAAGAAATTAAAATGTAAGCCAATCGTGTAGGATTTGAATGAAAAAGTACGGAAAACTAGACACGGCAAAGCATTTAACTTGTTTCAACACTGTATGATCCAAAAAAGATTGGTAGCAAGAACTCAAGTAAGTTATCCCTAGAGTTTATTATTTTGTCTATAGATTGACTCTTATGAATCGTGTGTCGAGAGTATGTAGCTCATTAATCTACGATTATTAATCTTTGAGAAGAATTTCAGCCAACGGAATTTATTTGAGAAGAATTTCAGCCAACGGAATTTATTTGAGAAGAATTTCAGCCAACGGAATTTATTTGAGAAGAATTTCAGCCAACGGAAGATCGTTTATTTATTTAGTTATTTTGTAAATGTTGCGCTGTATCCGAGTTTCAGTGTCAGTTGGTACAGTTTCAAATATTTTCTGATAAAATAATGACGTCTTACAAAGGCACACGGCCACAAATTTGTGGGGGGAAGGAGTCGATTATGTCGATTCCAATACTTGATTGGTACTTTATCGACTCTGGACGGCTGAAAGACCGAGTGGATATCTGCGAGATTTGAACTTTGAACGTTAATACTGGAAGATAACTTCTCCGACACCCTAACAATTCCGCCAATCCATCAGCCTTTATGATGTAAAATAATAGAGATTATTCGATTTATACGGTTCTTTGTGAGATAAAAACACGAGAATGTTTTATCTCTTCAATTTTTACGATAAAAGACGTAATTTTGTTTATGATGTAAAATAATAGAATTTCGTTATTTTTTTTAGTAAGATACAAGAATATGTTTTTGTTTTATGACGTAATATACTGAATATATATTTTTTTCGATGGTCGGAAGTTAAACAAACAGAAAATGAGGCATTGCAGACATTAAAAAATATGATGACCATGCTCTTGATTGAGTTGCGGATCTGTCATGCCTTCTTTGGTCATGGAGATAAAGGGCTCTTCCATTGTGATGACTACTGCTTTGTCTCAGGGTCATACCTGTAGACCCAATTCTCATCAGTGGTGAGGATCCTCAACATGAAGAATGGGTTATCGGCAGCATGCTGATGGAGATCTTGACAGACTTTGACACGATGTTCTTTCTGCTTAGTGGTCAACAGGCAGGCGACAAATTTGGCAGAAACTTGCTGCATGTTGGGCGAACTGGCAGAATCGTTAGCACGTCCGGCGAAATGCTTAGTGGTATTTCGTCTATGCTGCGTTCTGAGTTCAAATTCCGCCGAGGTCGACTTTGCCTTTCATCCTTTCGGGGTCGATTAAATAAGTACCAGTTACGCACTGGGCTCGATATAATCGACTTAATCTGTTTGTTTGTCCTTGTTTGTCCTCTCTGTGTGTAGCCCCTTGTGGGTAGTAAAGAAATAGGTATTTCTTCTGCCGCTACGTTCTGAGTTCAAATTCCGCCGAGGTCGACTTTGCCTTTCATCCTTTCGGGGTCGATTAAATAAATACCAGTTACGCACTGAGCTCGATATAATCGACCTAATCCGTTTGTCTGTCCTTGTTTATCCTCTCTGTGTTTAGCTCCTTGTGGGTAGTAAAGAAATAGGGATTTCGTCTGTCTTTACTTTCTGAGTTCAAATTCCGCCGAGCTCGACTTTGCCTTTCATCCTTTCAGAGTCGATAAGTTGAGTACCAGTTACGCACTGGGGTCGATGTAATCGACTTAATCCCTTTGTCTGTCCTTGTTTGTCCCCTCTATGTTTAGCCCCTTGTGGGCAATAAAGAAATAAGAAACATGCTGCATGTTTAACTCAGACGTTAGGATTGCCTGCATGGACCCATACGACAGACCAACAACATCAGCAAGGTCATTGATTGTCCTCCGACAATGCTCATGCATAAGCTGATGAATTTTCCCCAGATTTCCGGTGGGAGGTGACACTCGTAACAGATCTTCCAGATCACTCATCATCTTCCAGGGATGGTCTTCTGCTTTTGAAGCGCCTGTGCCACTTGAAATATTGTGTACAACCCATTGCTTTGTTACCATTAGCTTGCTGACATACTCAATATCTCTGTAGCAGACTACCAAGTTTAAGGCAAAATTTCCCGTTGGCTCTTTATTCCTGTCCATGACAAAATCACAGACTGCAGCATACACACATGATCACAAAAACACAAATTTCACAACTTGTGAAGTAAACACAGTGATGTCACTTGGCATACTGCCTCATGGAAGTCACTGCTTGCTCTCACTGTGCACACAACCATGTGTTGCCATCTGTTGGCGTGATACAGAATTAGTCCAGGAACTTTTTGATACTACCTCGAATATATATAGGTGTATATTATCCAAAATGTATAGTATTAAATATCCATCACTGCCGATCTTATCAATCGGTTTTATATAAAGAATACAATGGAGTGTTGAGTAACAATCCAATTATATAACTTTACGCTCATCAGAGTTAGTAGATATGGCAACTGCTCTCTATTGTTGGAGATGGATTAGCACAACCGGTCAGCAGCTACTGTGAAAAAGGGGGAGAAACGAAAAAGGGCCAAGTTATGTCCCTTGGTTGGGTAAGCTGTGAAGCCAGCAAGAGTTATCTTGAAGTGAGGAAAGTGTGTATCATTAATGTGGTGCCCTGTGGTGATGGGATGTGTGGTATGTGTAGTGGTGTCATGTATAATTTTTCTGGGGGTGTAGATATATATAGCTGTGTTCATTAGTTTGTTTTCTTTCTATAAAAGATAAAGTTGAGGGAGGGTTTTATGTTAGCATGCAGGGTGTAATGTATATGTGGGGTGTCTATGTATAGGGACACAATTTGTGTGAAGGGGTCTTTGTTGGGGGTGTTGGAAGTCAGTTTATTTTAGGTAAATTTTGATCTTTTCACCCGCACGATTATCACTAAGAAAAAAAAATTGGATATTTTGCGCGGAATCAAGTACTCTGACTTCCTGAAATGCTGCAAACTCCTTATTTTTGTTCAGTAAAAAAGGAGAGGGATCTCCCCTCCCATATCCCGGAATCATTGGAAATTTTTTTTTCGTTGACTGAATTCCAGTGACTCCTAATATGTTACAAAACCCTTTTTGGGGGCCAGAAAACGGGGTGGGGTGAGGTGGAACCCTCGGAAATTTCAACCCCACCCTCATTTTCAAATATTTTTTGCTATTTCTTTCTTTACCCATAATTTTAGATAACATTTTGCAGAAATACATTTTCGAGAGAGTGTGGATTACATTAGATTGGAATCCCCACCAAATTACAAGACCTCAGCATAAATCCCATCCTTTCCAGGTGCCCTACCAAGATTCAATTATTGATGTCATTACTTCATCAACTGAGGGCGTAGAATTTAAGGAGCCAATGATAAGTCTTTCTTGCATAGTATCAATCACTATTTCATCCACAACTGACTCATGGTTTAGAAGTTCAGAGAAGTGTTCAATCCAGCGACCTGTGATTTCTGTTGATTTAGTAAATAGAGTGGAAGACTTCTTGGAAAGCAAAGGAGCTGATGTGGACCCCTTAGGCCCATAAACTTGCATCATAAGATGGTAAAGCTGCTTGCTGTCATTTGCATCAGCAGCAGCCTGAACATCACGAGCAAGATCCTCCCACCAAGTGTTCTGCATCTTCCTGAGAGACTGATACAGTAGTGATTATACACTGCTATCGTGGGCAAGTGCTAGATTTCACTGCACAGCGGAAAGTCTTCTGTGCATCAGTACATTGTGTGCATTACGCTTTGCAGCCAATAATCGCTGAACTTTAGTATCATTTTCATCAAACCAGTCTCTGTGTCTGGCAGTAGAAGCCTATCCCAGTGTTTCAGCAGCACATTGAAGAACCTAGTCTCGAAAATCTTCCCATGCTGCAGTATTTTCAATGCTGGAACAAGCGAGTCTGAAGCTCTTTCCTCAACACAGCATCATATATCTTGTGGACATTCAGTCACCAAGGAATACCAACTGGCCTCCTTCTCTCTTTTACTCATCCAAAACTTTACTCACACCAGACTGTGATATGTCCAGCATTCTGATCCATGAAAGGACTTGACATTACACATGTCATTGATGTCATGCTTGTGGATGATAACATAATCCAGCAAGTGCCAAACTTTACACCTTAGATGCATGTATGATCACCTTTGTACATGAAATGAGGCTTGTGATGTAAAGTCCATGTTCATCGCAAAGCTCCAGCAGCATGAGACCATTGCTATTCATTTTCCTCACACCAAAACATCCTAGAGAGTTCCATGTTTGCCAGTCTGTTTCAATCCTGGCACTGAAATTCCCCAGTAGAATGACTTTATCAGAATTGGGGATTTTCTTAAGTTTTGATCTCAGCTGGGTGTAAAAAATACTTTTATCTTCATCACAGCTAGTCAAAGTAGGTGCATAAGCACTTATTAGAATAGCAAACCACCCACCTTTCAGATGCAATCGTAAAGTTATTAGACGTTCATTTATAGGAACAGGAAGCTCCTCCAACTTTTTAAGGATATCCATCAGTTGCGCTAAACTGACCAGATATAGAAAGACAGGCAATTTTTGGTTCACCTTTTCTGAACCTCCGCAGCCTCTAGGTGAGCAGTGCCCTCTCCAAATAGGACTGCTCAAATACCCATCAGCAACTGAATCCTACTGCTGTCTTAGGCGGCAAGGAGACGACTTCATATCTAGCATGGGCCACCTACGGGCAGGTCACTGACTACATGCTTCCAGCCTGTTGGGTCTGCATGCTTCACCACCTTCCCATCACCACAGGACTTCCGAATAAAAATAAAATAAAAATATACTAAAAAGAATACATATATAAATATATACTAAAAATAAAGATACATATATAGTGAAAATATAATAAATATATATATATGGAATGCCTGTGAAGAGTTTTAGGTCTAATAAGGCTTGCACAACACCTTATAGACCTTCTCCATTTTATTGACTTTATCCAGAGACAAGCCAGAGCAAGATGTCTGGTTCCAATATGAGTCACAGTCTCAGGGATGAGGAAGTGCAGTGATCTCTAGCACAAACCAAAGATCCCCAAAATGTTCAATGCCATTCCCTGCACATCTGGTTTTATGTCAGAGTGACCTTCTAGAGATATGTTTCAACAGAAGCTAAGGAGTGCCTCACCCCCAGGGGTCTTTCAGCACGCTGGACACCATCCTGGAATTTCTGTGTACCCTTGCTATTGCTAGATAGCCGTTGAGCCTGCACTAGGTTCATTGGGCCTTTCAACAGGTCTTGTTTTTAATCCTGCTGGGTTTCTAGCAACCCTCCTCACCAGGAAAGCCTGTTTGGGGTGCCAGTTTAGTTGCCGACAACCCGACCATGCAACAGGTTATTCTGGATTCCATGCTACCTGTAGCACTTATGAGAGCCTCATAAGTGACCTGACAAAAATGAACATATTCACATAAATACACCCATATATCTATACATACATATATATGCACATGCAGTCCACACAGAGGTACACATAAATATAAATGTATACATATATACCCATTAACACATACATATATACACGTAAACACATACATCCACACTAACATATATACATAATGAGGTTCCCATGAGTACTTACAGACACTTATATGGTAAGCTGACAGGCACAGGCACTAAAAAAGAAAAGACAGAGAGGGGAAACCTCTACCCACAGGCCAAGAGTACAACCAGCTAGGGTGAAAGTCATGTGTATCTATAATTAAACAGTAAGGGTCGGGGCAGGAGGCATAACTTTTTTGCCAGATGGTAACTGTTTATAACGGATGTCAAGATTCAGAAAAATTACTATAATTATTATTATCAATGCACCCTAAGCCACATAATATTATAGATTAACGTTTCAAGCCATATATTATCATACAAACATCGTAGGATTATATGAAAAACCATACTATCCATCCAGTTCTAACAGGACAGTATCTTCTGTCCTGTTCTAATTAGTATTTATACTATATATATATATATATATATATATATATATATATATATATATATATATATATATATATAATGTCTTCTACCAAGAAATCTAATGCTTACAGCTTAGTTTTTTTTCTTGGGGCTGGCCGAGTTGGAGCAAATATCAGAATTGAACAGCCGAAATTTGCTGTGATGATTCGGTGTCTGACTGAAGATTGAAGGCTTCGAATGATTTGTCTGTGTTCCGTGTTTGTCCCTTCCTGTATTTCACGTTCTTTATATATAAAACATTTATTCTTATATTACCGCGGCGTTACGTTTGTTTATCCAATTTTAAACCCTGCACGACTTCTATATACTTCTCTTTCCTACCCGCCATTGCTTCTTGACCAAACTATTTTGGCGCCCTTTTTTCTTCCCCCCTCTTCCTCCCATCCTCCTCAATCCCTTCTCTCTCTTTTTCTCTCGGTCTCTGACTGATCCTATCCCCTGCCTTCCACCCTCTTTGATTCCCTCTCTCTCTGTCTCTCTTTCTCTCTCTCCCCTGCAACCTGCTGCTTCTCCACCATTTCGTTGGCGATCGTATCTCGCCAACATCTGTATTTGTCCCCTCTACCGAAACGGTAATTATTTCTACGCCAGCTGCTATGTTGTTGTTGTTTTTGTCTCATTTGGTCTAAAGTCGTATGACAACCACTGTTATATTATATTTTGTTTATCCATTACTGTTTTCAATTTCGTTTTCGTCTCTCGTATTTACATCCGTCTCGTGCCTTCACATTCCTGTCTTCTACCAAGAAATCTAATGCTTACAGCTTAGTTTTTTTTCTTGGGGCTGGCCGAGTTGGAGCAAATATCAGAATTGAACAGCCGAAATTTGCTGTGATGATTCGGTGTCTGACTGAAGATTGAAGGCTTCGAATGATTTGTCTGTGTTCCGTGTTTGTCCCTTCCTGTATTTCACGTTCTTTATATATAAAACATTTATTCTTATATATATGTATATATATATATACCAATTAAGGACTGAACACGAAAAGTGGACAGTCAACATGCTAGATATAGACGTCAAATCGCCATTCACCACAAAAGATTATGTTCTCAGTTTGATCTGAGAACATAATCTTTTGTGGTGAATGGCGATTTGACGTCTATATCTAGCATGTTGACTGTCCACTTTTCGTGTTCAGTCCTTAATTGGTATATATAAATATTTTAATCTTCGGATTCTTTTTTAATATGCTAGACCACTGGTCTTAATTGATAAATATCAATTTCTACCCTTAATTAATTGTATATATATATATATATATAAGAAATATTTTCTTATTTTGATAATCAGTGAATAGCCTTCACTGAGTATAGATATATACAATTACGAAGTCGAGACAAATATCACCGGTTGACCGGTGTCTGCTACTCTAGGCCAATGAAGGACAACGATCCTGAAACACGTGTCCCTAGATGCAGTTTCGGCAGCCGGGGGTGTTTGTCTCCCCTTCGTATATGTATATAAGGACACAGGGAAAAATGTTTCAAAGCCATCAGGAGGCGTTCGATGCTTCCTAGGGCTGTACAGCGGTGGTGTACCCCCTACTGTCACGTTCTTGTTAGATTGACAGTATACAACCATTCTATCGCCCCACCACCGTACATGTCTCTACATATATATATCTATATATATATATATATATATAAACTAGCTTAAAAGCTGTCCTTTTGGGTGGCTTTTTAGATAGTATATAGCTTTTTAAGTTACTGACCCCAAATGGGAAGATCTGCAAACAGATCTCTGACTTGTTTTGGAGTATTTGTTGCAATTGCTTCCCCCAGAGTCATCTCCCAATCATGATCATATTCGTCACAAAAACATCATGTAAAAAAATCGCCAAAAATAATTGCTGGATTTCGCAATTAATTTCAATTGTTCCCAAAATTTATTTCCAAGTTATAAATATTGTTATTGTACAAAAAAATTAATCCCAAAAAATTGCCAGAAACAATCGTAGTAATGAAAACTTGAGAATCCAAAATTCCAGTATTGTGGATCTGGATTTAGCCCAGAATGTTTTTAATTTACTCACGGAGTTGGCCTGATTCCAGAATGGTATACGTTGAGCTACAACCTCTTGGAGTAAAGTTGAAAAAGTGCGACACACTGACATTCGCATTTATTATATTATATTAAGGTGAACTGCAATATGGCGAGTGATTACTGTATGACTATATATATATATATGTGTGTGTGTGTGTGTGTATGTGTGTAGGTATATATATATATATATATATATATATACATATATTAATACATATATTAATACACTAGCAGAGATAAGGACTTAATGATAAAACGTGTGCCATTGCATTGTTTTGGGGGAACCAAATTTCTGATGAACATTATAGGGGCACCAACTTTAAGTTTGAGAAAGTGTGGTGGTAGTCCGGGGTGCTCAAAGGAATTGAGTACCTCTATTGGATAGTTGATGACGTCCTCTGGGTCAGGAGTTGTATCGATAGACTGATATACATAGACTTCCCCAGTGAACAGTTTTATTCCTCGGGCCAGTATAGCCTTTTTGCCAATCCAATCCATATTCTGATAATTAGCTTGTAGATCTGGGAACACTGCATCTCTGAGATCAGAAGGCGTCTTAACAATGGTACAAGTGGAATCGATGGCAATATTACCATTTTCATCCCCTGGTATTTTGCCTTCGCCAAGTGCAAGGAGGGTGTGAGGAAATGCTGCTGATGTGATATTACGTTGCATATGAGCACGCATATTGGTGTGAAGTTTGAGAGTTACTTCCCTTTATTAAAAAAATATGCATTAAAATGGAAAAAAATGATGGTAAATTATTTGTAAAATCGTAGACTCATCGTAGACGCGCGCTAATACCCAGAAGGGCTCGATATGAATCACGACTATAAGATACCCGGTTTTGGTTAAACTGCATCGCAAAATGTGGGAGTAGTTAGGAATCTAAATCGGAGTAGACAGACACACAACCTTTCTTTTATATATAAATATTTTCGTCCTAAAAAACTTTGTATGGATTGAATGGTTACCTCTATGGAAATATATACACGCACATTATACATACATGTGTGTATAGATGAATATATAAATACATTTAAATATCTATATACACTTTTGGGCGATCTTTCTGTTTCTTAGAGATAACTTTAGATCTTATTTTCGTGCTAAAAAACTTTGTATGGAGTGAATGGTTACCTCTATGGAAATATATACACACACATTATACATACATGTGTGCATAGATGAATATATAAATACATTTATATATCTATATACACTTTTGGGCGATCTCTGTGCTACTTAGAGATAACTTTAGATCTTATTTTCGTCCTAAAAAACTTTGTGCGGAGTGAATGGTTACGTGTATGGAAATATATACACACACATTATACATACATCTGTGTATAGATGAATATATAAATACATTTAAATATCTATATACACTTTTGGGCGATCTTTCTGTTTCTTAGAGATAACTTTAGATCTTATATTCGTCCTAAAAAACTTTGTATGGAGTGAAAGGTTACCTCTATGGAAATATATACACACACATTATACATACATCTGTGTATAGATGAATATATAAATACATTTAAATATCTATATACACTTTTGGGCGATCTTTCTGCTACTTGGATATAGGTCTTATATTCGTCCTAAAAAACTTTCCTGTCACACACTCACGCACACGCACACACACACACACGCACCCTCACACACCCACACACGCACACACACACTCACACACATGCACGTTAGCTTACAATTTTATTTATATATTTGCGTGTCTATGTGTGTAAAGAGGAAGTGGCAGACTGAAAGAGTCACTCACTACAAAAAGTGAATTACTTTCATTTTATTCGTTGCACACTGTGTGTGTGCGTTTGCGTGTGCTGTAAACCAGACTAAGAAAAGCATTTGACATACACACCAGAATGTGAGTTTTCTGTAAATTTTGCTTAATTGGAGTTTAAATTTTAAAAACTGGACCTGGCATGACCCAATGCATTCTACTCTTAAAAATACTAGGTAAATTGTAATTGAAGAAATCCTATATTGTAGATTTCTATAAGTGACAAAGGGAGGCAGATAAAATCTGCCTTTTATAATAAGAGATACATACATATATATATATGCATATATCTATATCTATCTATCTATATATATATATATATATATATATATATATATATATATATATATATATATATGTAAGGGTTGAAATTTATTGCAACGGCATGTTGTGAGATGTGAGAAATGAACAATGCATGAAGTTTTAAGGAAATATTTATATTTTTCTGTTACAATGTACATACTTTGCCTCAACGGGCAGGTGATAAAATCCTAGAACATGCAAAGTAAAGAAGTTTATTTCGGCCTGTGTGTTCTTATTGTAGTAGTAAACCATAGAGAGAGATATGGTAATGTGCAGAGAAGAGAAAGTGAGAGAGTGAGGGACGAAACAACTGCTTCGTTGGTGAGACACCATAGTTGTTCTCTTTGCTTTTTCTTTTTGCGACGGCATTTTGTTTGGCCTGTCAGCCAGACTCCTTTCTCACTAACTGAGTTGTCACCAAGTGACTAACTGATTGAGTTGTCACTAACTGACTAACTGATTTTTGCTTGGGGTCCTTGTTTTTATAACTGTCTAGAAGGATAGACATATCGTTGAGAACAATGAATTTCGTTGGTGGTACTTGTTATCTTAATTCTAGCTTTTGGTGGCTTATAAGAGGTTAGAAGGGTCAAGTGGTGAAGACATTATTTCAGCCTAGCTAAGGTAATCTGGTAAATGTAAAACTGCTGTCACAGAAAAAAGCCATTGTTCCACCATGAGAAAAGTTCTGTTAAACTGTTAATTTGGCCTTAACTTTGCTTATATGGAGGAGGAACTTCTGGGTCTGCTGTATAAGACCTCTTAGGCTTCAGAGCCCAGGCTGGGAGTGCAAACTGAAGGGCTATCCTGGGTAGCATCCACTCAAGCTCAGCTATCAGCTAATATTGCCATTCGCAGTCCCCTTGCCTCACAATTGCAGCTTTCCACTGGTATTCATTTGTCTTTTATGGCTGCTGAAGTGGACTAAGGTGTTATAATGGAGGCAGTGAATGCAGGTCAGTGACCAGGTTCTTATACTTGGGAGGTCGAACACCAAGAAAGAATTTTATGGTGATGATGCACCATCATCATACAATGTAGTCAAGCACTGACATCACCAGTTCAAATGTGGTCGGAAATCAGTGGAAACTACTATTCCTGGATGAGCACATTCCACAATTGATGACAACACTATCCATAAAGTGGAAGCTGCCATTTTGGAGGATTGTCACATAACTCTTCGGCAACTAGTCCAAGAAGTGAAGATAAACGTAGGGTCCATGGAAAAAATCATTCACAACCATTTGCACATTCAGAAGTTGTCTGCGTGATGCATTCCCTGGATGCTGACACCTTTTCAGAAGCAGGAATGAGTTGATTGCTTCTAGGCACTTTTGGCAATGTGCCAAGAAAACGAGGACTTATCATACAGGATGAAACATGGGTTTATCACTATGATCCTGAGACTAAAATCCAGTCAAAGCAATGGAAGCATGATAACTCACCACCTCCAAAGAAGGCTGCTTACAGTTTTTTGAGACCAGCACAGAGTAGTGATAATGGATTTTCTGGCAAAGGGCACCACAATTAGATGTTTCTCTACTGCAGAAATTGTGGGACGTCATCAAAGCAGAGAGATGTGGTATGCTGACCAAAGGAGTCTGCCTCCTCCAAGACAGTGCCCCAATTCACAATGCACATGTTGCCCAGATGAAAGCACACTCCTGTGACTATGAAATCCTTCCTCATCTTCTTTACTCTCCCGTCCAAACATGAAGTCTTTTTTGAAGGGGAAGCACTTTTTGGATGATGATGAACTTATTTCTGAGGTAAAGTCTTGGCTCCAGATGCAACCTACTGACTCCTACAGACAAAGTCTTCACAGCTGCATAAAGTGGTGAGAGAAGTGTGTCACCATTTGTGGTGGTTATGTTGAGTGATGGACTAATAATTATGCCAAATTTCATTTATCTCAGTCCTTGGGAAGTAGGTCAGGGGAAATCTTTAATGAACACCTCTCGTATCAATTGTTGGTTTTCCATAATCTCAAGTAAGGTCATCTGAAAGTAATACTTACTTATATATTTACTTGCCTCTCCTCCTCCTACTCCTCCTAAAAACTCATCTCCCATACCATATTTCAGTCCAGCTCTTTAAATGCTTTTTCCCAGTCCTTCTTTCTAAGGCTGCTAACCTCTGCAATTTCTTCCTTGTCCCCACCACACCCTTTTTTTTGTTTGTTCAGGTATTGACCTACATATTTTTAAAATGTTCATTAACTGTATGAACAGCATCACTCTAGGTCAGGGATTCTCAACCAATTTTTATCTATGGACCCCTTTGGTTATTATTTTCTTTTGGGGAACCCCCCCTCCCCATAGTCATCCGATGTTGAAAAACTAGTTTTATAGAAACTTCTTTCAAAATTCCCATTTTGCTTTTCCCACATTCACTTGTGTAGGTTGAACCATATAAAATGCCAGAGAAAGAAACCAAGCTCTTTCTTGCAATATATACCAATACATACATTTAAATGAACATTTTTTCAGGTGCCCTTACAATACTGCTGTGGAGTCCCAATATGCTATTTTGTTGTGTGGACCTCCTAAAATCTTTTATGGACCCTCAGGAGCCATATGAACTTCAGTTGAAAAAACCACTGCTCTAGATGGTAGGATGAGGGTATTCTCTTAAAATCATCAGTTTAGCAATGACTTGCAGGTGATACTGAAGCCATCAAGAACACCCCGTGTTTATGTGAGATGAATATCTTCCATCTTCCTCTTCTGTAGACATCATGCTATTTCCTAAATCTGCAAAGGAGTACAGATTATAGAGGTTTATTGGTTGTGATTGTAGCAGATGTATTCAGTTTTTGAGGCATTAAAATAAAGACCCATTTCTTCTCCTGCTCTTTTGAGGTCGTGTAGAAGTGTGATAGTCTTTGCGATGGGGTTTGTGAAGTGAGTTATTACCAGCATAATTTTCATCTGCTGTTATTGTGTCTGATTAATAAGGGAAGATGGATTTTGTTCTTATTCATTAATTTTTCAATTGAAATGTGAAGGATATAGTCCAGGCAAATGATAAAAAGGAATGGTACAAGTATATCACCATACAAGAAACTAAAAGAAGTCTATTGTATATATATATATATATATATATATATATATATATATATATATATATATATATATATAGGCACAGGAGTGGCTGTGTGGTAAGTAGCTTGCTTCCCAACCATATAGTTTCGGGTTCAGTCCCACTGTGTGGCACCTTGAGCAAGTGTCTGCTACTATAGCCTTGAGCTGACTGAAGCCTTGTGAGTGGATTTGGTTGATGGAAACTGAAAGAAGCCCATTGTATATATATATATTTATATATATATATATATGTATTATATATATATATATATATATATATATATATATATATATATATATATATATATATATATATATATGTATGTATGTTTGTGTGTCCCCCCCATCACCACTTGACAACCGATGCTGGTGTGTTTATGTCCTTGTAACTTAGCTGTTCGGCAAAAGAGACTGATAGAGTAAGTACTAGGTTTACAAAGAATAAGTCCTGGGGTCGATTTGGTCGACTAAAGGCAGTGCTCCAGCATGGCCGCAGTCAAATGACTGAAACAAATATAAGAAAAACATATATATCTGTGTGCGTGTGTGCATATGACTCTCTTCTTACCTTCACAGGGCGTAATAGTTGTAAACGAGTGTCACTGTCATGCATGCAGCTCCCTTCTATATCAACTTGTCAGGTCGTGGAAAGGCAATAGGAATGACGTGCAACTGTAGGAAATCTGCTTTAACAAATTCCGTTTGACCCATACAAGAATGGAAAAGTGGATATTAAAGCAATGATGATGCAACTTATAGAACTCCATTACTTGCCACTGTGTGACACCACAAACTGTGTCTGTCTACAATTGTGCATCTTGCTTGACTGTTAAATACCATATTATACCGTTTTGCTATTTTTTTATTTCTTTAATGGCGCAGATGTGGCAGTGCGGTAAGAAGCTCGCTTCTCAGCCCATGTGGTTTTCGGTTCAGTCCCATTGCATGATAACTTAGGTAAATGTTTTCTGGTATAGCTCCAGGCTAACCAGAGCCTTGTGAATGGATTTGGTGGGTGGAGACTAAAAACAAAACCCATTGTATATATGAGCATGTGTGTGTGTGTGTGTCTTTGTATCTCCCACCACCATTTGACAATTGGTGTTGGTTTGTTTATGTCTTTGTAACTTAGTGGTTTAGTAAAAGAGACCAATAAAATGAGGTAGCAGGCTTTATTCTATTGTAATAAAAATAAGTACTGGGGGTCAATCTGTTCAACTGCATTTTTCAAGGCAGTTTCCCAGCATGACCACAGTCCAATGATTGAAACAATATATATATGTATATATATATATATATATATACATATATATATAAAACCAAAGTCCTAATAAGTAGGAAGGCAGGCAAACCATAAATCCCTTCAGGTAGATGGCCCTGTTCGATCTGTAGAAAAGGCATAGGTAGAAACTCTATAAGATGTACCCAGTGTAAGCTATGGACACATAAGAGGTGCGACAATATCAAAGGAAGGCTAACTGGGAAGATAGTTTTTGTGTGTGGCAAATGCTCAGGAGTAATAGACACTGAAAATGTGCAGAAAACCACTTCCGTCACATGCCAGGGAGAAAAGCTACAACTAGTTGATAGCTTCCGTTACCTACGTGAATAAGTCAGTAGCGTTGGTGGATGATCTGAAAGTGTAGCTGCTAGAATAAGAATAGCCTGGGCAACATTCTGAGAGCTCTTACCATTGCGGTGACAAAGGGCCTCTCACTCCGAGTAAAAGGTAGACTGTACGACGCATGTGTACGAACAGCCATGCAACATGGCAGTGACACATGGGCTGTGACTGCTGAGGATATGCGTAAGCTCACAAGGAATGAAGCCAGTATGATCCGATGGATGTGTAATGTCAGTGTGCATACTAGACAGAGTGTTAGTGCCCTGAGAGAAAGGTTGGACCTAAGAAGCATCAGATTGAAACCAGATTGCAAGAGAGACGATTGCGCTGGTATGGTCATGTGGCGAGAATGGATGTCGATAGCTGTGTGAAAAAGTGCTACGCCCTAGCAGTTGAGGGAACCTGTGGAAAAGGTAGACCCAGGAACGCCTGGGATGAGGTGGTGAAGCATGACCTTGAAACATTGGGCCTCACCGAGGCAATGACTAGTGACCGGGACCTCTGGAAATATGCTGTGCTGCAGAAGACTCGACAAGCGCATGTGAAACCATAACCTTGTGGCTTATGCTAGGGGTGTAACCAGTCCACTTGTGCGTGCCTTTTCTTCATTGGACACTAAACTCTACTTGTGAAGACCAGTTGAGGCAAGTGAAAATTGAAGTCGAAATCAAATTCGGTGACTGGCATCCGTTGCTAGTGGAGCGCTAAGAGTACCATATGAGTGAGATCGTTGCCAGAGCAACAAGCTTGCCTTCGTGCCAATGGCATGTTAAGCACACCATTCAAGTGTGATCACTACCGTGTCGTCTTACCAGCACTTGTGCTGGTGGCACATGAAATATTCGAGTGAGGTTGTCGCCAGTGCCGCTGGACTGGCTCCTGTGCAGGTGGCACGTAAAAAGCCCCATTTGGGCATGGCCGTTGCCAGTACCACCAAACTGGCCCTCGTGCTGGTGGCACGTAAAAGCACCCACTAGACTCTCGGAGTGGTTGGCATTAGGAAGGGCATCCATCTGTAGAAACTCTGCCAGATCAGATTGGAGTCTGGTTTGCCAGACATCAGTCAAATCGTCCAACCCATGTTAGCATGGAAAGCGGACGTTAAATGATGATGATGATATATATATATATATATATATATATTATATATATATATATATATATATATATATATATATATATATATATATAATAGAATTATATGGTTTATCCCTGTTGTTTGCAATTTGTGGCATATTTTTGTGTTACTAATTTTTTAATGATTTTTTTTTGTACGCTTTAAAGTGTTCTATGTGAATGACATTATCAACTATACAGGTTTCTTTTGAACAATCTGCCCAAAACACATTGCCCAGAGTGATCATGGTGGTGGTGGTGGTGGTGGTGATAATGAATGATGATTTTCATGTGAATGTCTGTGTTTACTATTGAAATACATCATTATATTGCAGTGTTACTTAACTCAACAAATCTGTAGTGAAATAAAGAATTTTCAAATGTTGCTGAAATCAAAGAGATTTATACAGTTGATCTTTGTTCCAGATTTTTATTTCATTTAATTTTTCTATAAGAAAAAACAAACTTTGTTCTTTTTTTTATCCACAACCATTAGTAACAGTTCATTAGAAAAAAGCAATATGTACATTATTTGGAAAATGTTTTAATTTACAGCAACAAAAAAACTGTATAATGCAAAATGGTGCTGTTATTTCTTCCTTTTAATTTAAAAATGAATGACATTCAGTTAACTTGTATTTTCTAATTACAATATAATTATTGCAGTGTGAGTTTAAAGAATTTTGAAACTAATAATTGCTAACCAATTCATCTGTGAAAAATAAAAACTAATTTGATCACTGAATGTCTGTGGAATTTCCTCTTTAGCAAGTACACCAATTAAGCATTTACATAGCATTTTCCCCTATCTAAGGATATTACAGGCACTACTACTTATCTTCAATTTTAGTCCATTTATTGTCTTGTTAATAATCCTTGAAGTCTAAGAGTTTTAAACAGTGTAAATGACTGTTACGATGTTTATGGCTGGTCCAAGGAAATTAGCCACACAAATGAAGGGAAAATATATTATAAGTGGTGCTGAGACCAGATTGAAAATACAGCTTGCCAGGAGCTTATCACTATTCTATGGTGCTTAAACTTTTATTAATGCTATAACACAAAAAGAAATTATTCAGGCAATAAAGCATAGTTTTCCATGTAGATTGCCTAAGGTTACTTTTGAACAAAATAAGAATGAACAAAGATATTTACAAGTATAATTTTTTTCACAGAACCAGAACACTGTGTGTATCAGAAAATTATGAATTTTAGATTTGGAAGGCATATTATTATTATTATTATTATTATTATTATTATTATTATTATTATTACTATTATTATTATTATTATCATTATTATTACTATTATTATTATTATTATTATTATTACTATTATTATTATTATTACTATTATTATTATTATTATTATTATTATTATTATTATTATTATATTATTATTATTATTATTATTATTATTATTATTATTATTACTATTATTATTACTATTATTATTATTACTATTATTATTATTATTATTATTACTATTATTATTATTATTATTATTATTATTATTATTATTATTATTACTATTGAGTGAGAGAGCAGTGCATGCCATCAAAGTGACACTGGGGTAAAATATACGAAGCCCAATATACCCATCATGACTACCCGTCTGATAAAGGTACACCAGGCACATGCATCACAACCATATGTGCGCGACATGGTGATCTCATATCAAGATAAACAGCACATGACCTTGCAGGTGGGGCCCAGTTAGAATTTTCTTCAGATTGAGTAGCCCATCCCGCTCAAACGGTCCCTGAATAAGGGTTGTTTAAGGATGTTGAAAGAACCACCCATGTTTCCAGAGGTGAACTATTCAAACCCCAAAGAATCCCTCTCAACACATGGCTATGATGCTCCCCCACTACTTCTGCTCGTGATCAGAGATGCACATATTGTCAGCCACGAAGGGACATGCTCAACTGGTTAAGGTCAAACAACTGACAAGCAAATCTGTGGTATTGAGCAGAATATTTGCTGTAGCCCATCTTTTATACCAAGACAAAACAATGTACATGATAACACTTCCAATCAGTTAAGATCAGAAGCCATGAGAGCCACTGCCTGGTACTGCATCAGGGTATTTATTATTACTATTATTATTATTATTATTATTATTACTATTATTATTATTATTATTATTATTATTATTATTATTATTATTATTACTATTATTATTATTATTATTATTATTATTATTATTATTATTATTACTATTATTATTATTATTACTATTATTATTATTATTACTATTATTATTATTACTATTATTATTATTATTATTATTCAGTAGTTTTATTTTTATAGCGTGCTTTCACTTCACTACCGAGCACAGCTCTGTGTGCCTTGGGTATGTGCTGTAATTTGTTGTGATGCTCTGATGGTTATTGTATGGAAAGTGTTCTGCGTAGGATGTGTGCAGTGCCTAGTAGTGCAATTTTCTGTATGTTATATGTGTTTGTAAGTCCTGGTGTTTTTGTTATGTATTTGTCTGAATATTTTTTTATCATGCCTAATGCACCTACTATGATAGGAATTGTTTCTGTTTTCAGATTCCACATTCTAGTTACCTCTATTTCCAGGTCTTTGTATTTTGAGAGTTTCTCCATTTCTTTTAGAGACACGTTGTCATCAGCCGGTATTGATACATCAATTAGAAAGCATTTTTTTTCTTCATGATCTCTGACAACTATATCTGGTCTGTTGGCCTTAATTTCTCTATCTGTGTGTATCGGCATATCCCAGAGTATGGTTGCTTTCTCGTTTTCTGTGACCTTTTCTGGTGTGTGCCTATACCATCTTTTTTCTGTTGTTATTCCATAATGTTGGCATAGCTTCCAATGTATGTAGGTTCCAACTCTGTCATGTCTGTGAATATATTCCTTCTTAGCCAAGACTGGGCAGCTAGAGATAATATGATTTATTGTTTCTTGTCCATCTCCACATATTCTGCAGTTACTTGTAATATTTCTTTTCATTACATGTTTTTGGTAATTTCTGGTGGGGAGGCTTTGGTCTTGTGCTGCAATTAAAAATCCTTCTGTTTCTGCTTTGAGTCCTGAGCTTCTCAACCATTGCTGGGATTTTTCTTTGTCTATTTCTTTTGCGTTTAGTTTAGTGCAGTATTTACCATGAAGGGGCTTTTCTTGCCATCGTTTTATCATGGTTCGTTGCTGTTCTATTTTTAGTTTGGATTTCATTTGTTTTATAGCTTTTGTTGTTTCTTCATCTTCTTCTTCTTCTTCATGTTTATTAGGTGGTATGATTTCTTGTTTGTATTTGTCAGCTTCCTTAAATACTGAGAACAGTTTTTTGTTTTGCTCGTGTTTTGCCGCTATCTGGATCAGTTTTCCTTCCTTCTGAAGTAGGTATTTTTGCAGTCCTATGGTGGTTATTTTATAGTAGTTTTCCAGCTGTATAAGGCCTCTACCACCTTCTATACGTTGTATATATAGTCTTTCTATGTCAGATTTTGGGTGATGCATCCTAGATCCTGTCATTATTTTTCTTGTTTTCCTATCTATTTTGGTCAGTTCATTTCGTGTCCAGTTAAGGATATTGTAGCTGTAACTTATAACTGGGACAGCTAAAGTGTTGATACCTATTATCTTGTTTTTAGCATTGAGCTCTGTGTTTAGTATTGATCTAACTCGTCTATAATATTCTTTTTTTATTTTCTCTTTCATTTGTGTGTGTTGTGTCTTATCTAGTTCATGGATTCCTAAGTATTTGTAAGTTTGGCTTTGGTCTAATTCTTTTATTTCATTGGTTTTATCTAGTGTGATGTTGTTACTCTTAACTAGTTTTCCTCTTTTCATGGTTACTTTGGCGCATTTTTCTAATCCAAATTTCATATCTATTTCTTTGGTAAATCCATGAACTGTCTTTAATAGTGTTTCCAGCTATTTGTCATTTGCAGCGTATAGTTTTAGGTCATCCATATATAAAAGGTGGCTGATCGTTTTGCCGTAACATTTATATCCGCATCCAGTTCTATTTAGCATATCAGATAGAGGTGACAGTGCCAAGCAGAAAAGGAGTGGAGAGAGCGTGTCTCCCTGGAATATTACTCTTCTAATGGGGATGTCTTTGGTTTTCATGAGTCCCTCTTTTGTTTGGAGGTGTAGGACTGTTTGCCATTTATTCATAGAGTGCTCTATGAATTTTATGATTGTTGGTGCTACTTTGTTAATGGCTAGTGTTTCGAGGATCCATGTGTGGGGGATGCTATCAAACGCCTTTTTGTAGTCAATCCAGGCCATACTGAGGCCTTTCTTCTTTCTGTGGCTGTCTTCAGTTATGGCTTTATTAATCATTAGTTGATCTTTACAGCCATATGAGCCTTTGCGGCATCCTTTCTGCTCTTCTGGGAACAGTTTGTTTTCGTCCAGGTGCTTGTTCAGCCTTTGTGATATCACTGCAGTAAATGCCTTGAACATAGTAGGGAGGCAGGTTATTGGTCTGTAGTTTTCTGGTTTTTCTGTTTCATTTGATTTGGGAATTAAGATGGTTTTCCCCTTTGTGAGCCATTCAGGCATTGTCTCTGGCTCTGCTAGTACGTTGTTAAAGTTTTCAGCCAGCTTTTTGTGCATTCCTGTTAGATATTTCAACCAGAAGTTGGGGATCTTGTCATGCCCAGGTGCCTTCCAGTTGCTTAGTCTTTGCAGTGCCTGGGTGACCTCTTCAGTTGTTATGGGGGTCCAAAGTTGTTCAGATGCCGAGTTTGTTATTCTGATACTCCTTTTTTTTGGTGGTTCGTTTGCCGACCATATTTCTCCCCAGAATTCTTCCAATTCTTCTGCCGTTGGTGCTGCAGTGACTTCTCTTTTATTTTTTCCCAGTTCTTGGTAGAACTTTTTGGGGTTGGAGTTGAAC
>NC_042998.1:2140420-2165420 GCF_006345805.1 Octopus sinensis | reverse complement strand
ATTATTATTATTATTACTATTATTTTTTTGTCATTATTGTTATTATTCCTTTTTTTATTACTATTATTAGTATTATTATTACTATTATTATTATTTCTATTATTATAATTACTACTATTATTACTATTACCTATATTATTATTACTATTATTTTTATTGTTATTTCTTTTATTATTATTACTATTATTAGTATTATTATTACTATTATTATTATTATTACTACTTTTATTATTACTATTATTATTATTATTACTATTATTGTTATTACCATTATTATTGTTATTACTATTATTACTGTTATTATTACTATTATTATTTCTATTATTACTATTATTATTATTATTACTATTATTATTATTACTATTATTATTATTATTATTATTATTACTATTATTATTACTATTATTATACTATTACTTTTATTATTATTATTATTACTACTATTATTATTATTAATAGTATTATTATTTTTATTATTACTATTATTATTATTTCTATTATTATTATTACTATTATTATTATTACTATTATTTTTAATACTATTACTATTATTATCACTATTATTATTATTACTATTATTATTATAATTACCACTATTATTACTTTTACTATTATTATTATTATTACTATTATTTTTTTTGTCATTATTGTTATTATTCCTTTTTTTATTATTACTATTATTAGTATTATTATTACTATTATTATTATTATTATTATTACTACTATTATTATTATGACTATTATTACTATTAGTATTATTACTATTATATTATTATTATTCCTATTATTGTTATTACTATTATTATTATTATTACTATTATTACTATTATTATTATTACTATTATTATTATTACTATTATGATTATTATTATTAATATTATTATTATTATTATTATTTCTCTTATTACTTTTATTATTATTATTATTACTACTATTATTATTATTATTGTTATTATTATACTATCATTATTATCATTATTATAGACTTTCATCATAATCTTGTTACATATAAAAAATATATGTAACATTCTTTTCACAGCAATAGAAGTATTAGGAGAATTTCAACGGTAATTAATTTTACAAGAAAATACAATTATAATTAAGAAACAATTAAAGGCATCAAGCTGGCAGAATTGTTGGAGTATCCGAATAAATACTTTCCAGTTTTTCTTCCAGCACTCTGTCTCCTGTGTTCAAATCCTTCTGAAGCCAACTTTCCAAATTTGCCTTTCATCCCTCTCGGATCAATAACCAAAAGTACCATTCAAATACCAGGATCAATATAATCAACTAAACCTTTGCCCTCAAAATGCCTAAATCAAAAACAATTATTATTTAAGTCTAGCAGAAGTCCAGAGTAGCAGAAATAGTAACTGACACACAGTGCTGTATGATCATTATTTTATCCACCCGACAGGACGAAAGGCAAAGTTAATCTTAGCAAAACTTGAATTTAAAAGCCAGAAGAAATGCTGCCAACCATTTTGTCTGACTGTCTAACAACAACAACTACTACTACTACTACTACAAATTATAATAATCCTTTCTACTATAGGTACTAGGCCTGAAATTTTGGGGAGGGGGTTAGTCGATTACATTGACCCCACTTTGACTGGTACTCATTTTATTGACCCCAAAATAAAGAATGGTAAAGTCGACCTTGGCAGAATTTGAACTCAGATGAAATGCCACTAAGCATTATGCCCAGCATGCTAACAATTCTACCAGCTCACTGCCTTAAATAATGACAATAGTAATAATAATAATAATTGACATCAGAACAGAACACCCCACCACCACTACAACTGCCAAAAGAAAAATGCTCTGTTGAGGACAGCAAGGATTTTGAGATTGATACTTGAATGTTGAGTATCTTCCATGAAACTTAACAAGTACGAAGACTTATAATTTGTGAAAAGAGACCCTGTGAGACCTTTTACAACAGGATGGTGTTCACTCTCACAAAATTAACCAGAGCAAATAAGATCTGAGATGTAGAATATAATAATAATAATAATAATGATGATAATGATAATAATAATAAAACTTACATGGATTTTTAGATTGTTGTTTGCAGATTTTTCTATTTATGAAAATATTTTGACTGGTTACTTTCAATTGTTCAGTGTTTGTATGACAGAGAAATATATATATATATATATACAACAAGCTGTTGTCTTTAAGCCTGTTCATCTCAACTGAATAATGCTATTAGTGGTTATATTAAATTTTTATGTAATGTTTGATGAGATAGAAATCCAATAACTTACAACTTAGCATATATATATGTGGTGTGTATGTGTGTGGTATACACATACGCATATATATATAAATGCTTGCATAGCATTAAAATGTTGAAGATGATAATATGATGATATACATACATGTCTCTCTCTATATATATATATATATACATGTGTTTGCATATGATGGATTCTTATGTTGAAGACACTATATGAATGTTCAGCTTCTGCCAAACGACCCACACAAATGATTTGTTTATAGCGATCAAATGGTCATACAGCATATTAGCTCACTCTCTCCATCAAGTCAAGATAATCTGAACAGGGGCACAGTGTGCCACACATCAGGTGTCGACGTGATCACAGAACAATGTGAGATTAGGTGCTTTATTCAAGAACACAACAGTTCTAGGAATTGGAACCACAATTTTTCAAACTATGAGTCCACACCTTAGCCACTAGGTGTATATATATAAGTAAAGATAAAGTCAGAGAGATCAACATATAAAGTATTTTAAATACATGGAATGCAAAAAGATGTATATATGTGTACATACAAAAAGGTCCAACTTACACAGAGTACAAATGATACAGAGAATTAAAGGGGCTGAAGAAAAGTATTATAAGTATTGTAATACTTTGCTTCAGCCCCTTTAATTTGTATTCTGTGTAAGTTGGACCTTTTTGTATATATACCTGTATGTATACACTTTTTTTGCATTTCATGTATTTAACATACTTTATATGTTGGTCTATCTGACTTGCTTATCCTTACATTTACGTCTCTACTCACTCGAGTTTAAATCTTTTGAGTACTACTAGGTGTATTCAATACTGAGAAAATCTGGTTCTTATCTGTGAAATATTTATATATACATGTGTATATATATATATATATATATATATATATATATATATATATATTCTTTCTTTATTCTTTTACTTGTTTCAGTCATTTGACTGGAGTACTGCCTTTAGTCGAGCAAATCGATCCCAGGACTTATTCTTTCTAAGCCTAGTACTTATTCTATCAGTCTCTTTTGCCAAACTGCTGAGTTACGTGGACGTAAACACACCAGCATTGGTTGTCAAGCAATGTTAGAGGGACAAGCACAGACACACAAACATATGACGGGCTTCTTTCAGTTTCCGTCTACCAAATCCACTCACAAGGCTTTGGTTGGCCCGAGACTATAGTAGAAAACACTTGCCCAAGGTGCCACGCAGTGGGACCGAACCCGGAACCATGTGGTTGGTAAGCAAGCTACTACCTGCACCTATATATATATTGATTTGAATTTGTGTGAATGTGTATAGAATAGTATAAAGTTAAAACATAGTCTGGTTTTAATGTTTTTTTTATTTATGGTATTTTAACCAAATTAGTACTTTCAAACACAATGTACTCATCAAATTTCAATTTTGTTTCATATAATTTATATGTTGATGTGTCTGACTTGCTTATTCTTACTTAAAATATTTCTGATTCTTTTCTTCAACCACACACATAAACAATTCTAAAACATGTCCAGTATAATATGATTGTATATATTTAAGATAAGTATGTGTGAATGCATAACTGGTTTGCTATATACATGCTCACTACCCACATCACATATATATATAGACATACTATATATACAATTATTGGGAAAATATTCTTTCTTTTATTCTTCCTTACAGTTTCTGCCAACTAAATTTCATTCACATAACTTTGGTCAATCCAAAGCTAAAGGAGAAAACACTTACCCATGGTTCCATGCAATAATGAGATTGAACTTGAAACCATGGGGTTGCAACACAAGCTTCTTAACCACACAGTTACTCTGTTTATAGGGCTAGACATAGGCATGGATGTGAGGTTAAGAAGTTTGCTTCCCAACCATGTAGCCTTGGGTTCAATCCCACGGTGTGACACCTTGGGTAATTGTCTTCTATTATTGCTCCAGGCTGACCAAAGCCTTGTGACTAGACTGGGTTGACAGAAACTGAAAGTACAAATACATATATATGTGTGTGTGTTTATATGTGTGTTTGTGTGTGTATATATATGTATGTATTATGTATAAATGCATGTGTCGAAAGAGCTGTTCTTCCCTCCTGCTCCAGAGCGTGGGCTGCGGGGTCACTCCGAAAAGCTCTA
Organism: Octopus sinensis; assembly: GCF_006345805.1. Lineage (NCBI taxonomy): Eukaryota > Metazoa > Mollusca > Cephalopoda > Octopoda > Octopodidae > Octopus > Octopus sinensis. The sequence continues at coordinate 2,161,034 of NC_042998.1, read as the reverse complement.
TCTACAACGATTTCATCTCAATTGAAGGAGAGGGGCTTTCTCCGTCCGGGTTGCGGATCCGTAGAATAAGTTGCCGGACGAGATAGTGAAGATGCCGACGACCGCTCGGTTCGAAGTCTCTCTTGACCAGAAATGGCCTGAACTCTTTGCATGAACACCCTCCCTGTACATAACTCCATGTCCCCCTACATGGCCTTGCTTTTGCTTTTTGAGCCAAAAAATTAACTTAACTATGTCTATATCCTTGTCTTGACGTCACATGATGGTTGTAAACAAGCATCATTGTCATACAAGCAACAAAGTTTGTTATGCGTAAAACATGTCTGGCCACAGGAAATACAATTTTACTTGAAAGCAGGTAAGGGTTGGTAGCAAGAAGGGCATTTGGGCATAGAAAATCTGCCTCATCAAATTCTGTCTGATCTAAGCAACCATGGAAAACTGAATGTTAAATGATAGTGATATATACATACAATGTGTGTGTGTGTGTGTGTGTGTGTGTGTGTGAGTATACATATGTAATATATATATATATATATATATATATATATCTATCATTACTTAACATCCTTTTTCCATGCTATATCATCATCATCATCGTTTAACGTCCGTTTTCCATGCTAGCATGGGTTGGACAGTTCGACCGGGGTCTGGGAAGCCAAGGGCTGCACCAGGCTCCAGTCTGATCTGGCAGTGTTTCTACAGCTGGATGCCCTTCCTAACGCCAACCACTCTGCGAGTGTAGTGGGTGCTTTTTACGTGCCACCGGCACAGAAGCCAGGGGAGTCTGGCATCGGCCACGATCGATTGGTGCTTTTAACGTGCCACCGGCACGGAAGCCAGCCAAGGCGGCGCTGGCATCACATATGTAAAATTGATTGGGGGCATCCAACAGAAATATTGTATCAGTATCCATAAAAATGTGTATCCAAGATGAAGAGAAAAGTCAGCAATCCAACAAAATGTAGTCAATTTATATAAACCCACATATTCTGCTTTGCTTTCTGTTTACCATCAGAAATATTTTGCTATTGACTGAGTAAAACTGTTCTTGGAAATGGCATGTTTGCATGCACAGACAGTGTTCTTGTGGTCAGGTTGGGCTGATACTTATTACCTGCCCAAGTGTAATTATCCAGGAAACCGAGATTAAGGACATAAGAAAATACTCTCGGTCAAAAGTCAAACATTGGAGAGGCTTAATAATCTGATTCATGGCAAATTTTTGAGTTTGCTTTTATTTGTTCGTATTTTTTAAATTTTAATTTGGGAGATAAAAAAAATGGTGTTAACAAATAAATTATAGAACAAAACTCAAAACCCATTTAACCCAGAATCCCTTGCTGTCTCTCACACACAAACACAACACATTCTCCCAATCAGTGTTCTTTAAGAAAGTATTAGTAAGAATAAAAGCTGTGATTCAGACACAATATGAAATATTTGTGTTTTATGTACAAAATGAATATTAAAAAGAAAAACAAACAATTGTAATACATTGGAACAAATGGAAGCAATGCAAATAGGAATCTAAAAGCCTCTCAACAAAATCCTGGTTGGTTAGGAATTAAATGATTCAATATAAATGAGGTTTTCTTTTTGACACATGACGTTGTTTTGTTCTCTTTTTTCCCAGAGTGGACAGTACAGACTTGAGATGACTTGGTGCAGCTGTTTGGACACAGAAAATTTGGCACGACTAACTGGACATGCAGTGGGTTTTGGCAACAGTACTTTTTGGCACTAGAAACAAACACACACACACACACGCAGAAATATATACATGCAAATAGAAAGAGTGGGAGAAAGAGACAATACAATATATTTATTGAACACAATTGACATAAACACTTTCTCCCTCTTTATACACATAAAAAGAAATATGCTCCACACACATAGAGAGAGAGAGAGAGAGAGAGAGACAGACAGAGAGAGACAGAGAGGTGGGGGAGAACAAGAAAAACATTAACCCTTTAGTATCCTAGCCAGCCATACCACACCCAAATATTCTATCTGTTTTATGTTCAAATTGATCTGATTGGGCATCTCACACCTGCCCTACAATGTCATTCTAAAAATAAATAATCAGATTATTGAAATCTCAAAGTTACAAGATAATGCATGATTAATCCAAGACAAAGTGAATAAAGAAGCATCACATTTGACAAAGCAATCCGGATGCTGAAGGGTTAACACATCTGATGTCAAATACATCAGCATTGAATCAGTAATGCCAAATAAGGAGCGCCAAAATGGCTGTGCCAAAAAATATCATGCTCATGTAGCTTAATTACTGGAAATAATTAGATGATGAAGGAACAATGATTAGGTTTGATTAACTAAGGTAAAATGAAAATGTATGCTAAGAAAAAGAGCTATTTTAAAAATGGATGATTTAAATGGATGTAATCAAGTTTTAAAAAATATTAAAGTATCAGGGTTTATAGACATGGAATAATCAATTCATCTTTAATTAGGGAAGTCATCACAATTTTTTCATATTTTCTGTACTCTTTTTTTGTTGTTCTAATTAGAATTTCTCATTAAGTTGAAATTGTTCCATAAACTGGTGTATAGTCGCTCCTTCGTTTTCTCCAGCAAAGGAAGACTCCACCCAAGATTATTAGCAGCACAGGAAGACCAAGACCAACGGCAATAATGATGATTGCTGTTACAGAAATTTTTTCTACTGGTGCCACTCCAAAGCCAGTTATGAAAAACCTGAAAGTAATGAATAAATAAAAACAAAATAAGCATTAAAAAAATACTATCAATTTAATTTCAAATCTGGAGAGCTTCAAAACCGAAATTTAGAAAAAAGAAAACAATTAAAAAAATCACTGGATTTTTAATTAGATCCCATAAAGAATGTTATATTATATACAAGCTGGTGTGGCTGTGTGGTAAGTAGCTTGCTAACCAACCACATGGTTCCGGGTTCAGTCCCACTGCGTGGCATCTTGGGCAAGTGTCTTCTGCTATAGCCCCGGGCCGACCAATGCCTTGTAAGTGGATTTGGTAGACGGAAACTGAAAGAAGCCTGTCGTATATATGTGTTTGTGTGTCTGTGTTTGTCCCCCTAGCATTGTTTGACAACCGATGATGGTGTGTTTACGTCCCCGTCACTTAGCGGTTCGGCAAAAGAGACCGATAGAATAAGTACTGGGCTTACAAAGAATAAATCCCGGGGTCGATTTGCTCGACTAAAGGCGGTGCTCCAGCATGGCCGCAGTCAAATGACTGAAACAAGTAAAAGAGTAAGCAAAATCTTTGTGCTGTTTATTTATATCATTCTACATTCAACATTGAAATCCAGCCAGTGTCCATTTTGTTTTAAATTCTTGTGAGAATCAATAAAAGACTCAAGTACTGGGGTTGATGTAATTAATAATATGGCCTTGTGCCTGTTGAATAAGTGTCACTGTTTTGTTCAGAGAAAGCAAAATCAAAGATTCTGTAACATTCTACACATTATAGCAATCCCTACCTTACTAACATCACTTTCAATTCCAAATACATGGAGAACACTCCATTGGTTGTGACGATGAGGGTCCCAGCTGATCCGATCAACGGAACAGCTCTGCTTGTGAAATTAACGTGCAAGTGGCTGAGCACTCCACAGACATGTGTACCCCTAACGTAGTTCTCGGGGAGATACAGCGGGACACAGAGTGTGACAAGGCTGGCCCTTTGAAATACAGGTACTACTCATTTTTGCCAGCTGAGTGGACTGGCAATTATAACATAGTACTGTTATAATTGTACAAAATTTTCATTCCACCTTCAAAGTTAAACAAATGTCTTTAAATTTTCTTTTCATTCATCATTACCATCATCATCATTTAATGTCCACTTTTTCATGCTTGTATGGGTCAGACAGAATTTGTTGAGCCAGATTTTTTATGACTGGATGCCTTTTATGTTGCCAACCCAATCCTGTTTCCAAAGTAATCTTTTATCTTTTACTTGTTTCAATCATTAGACTGCAGCCATGCTGGAGCACCACTTTGGAGGGTTTTTAGTTGAACAAATCAATGCCAGGACTTATATTTTTTTAAAGTCTGGTACTTATTCCATTGGTATCTCTTGCTGAACTACTAAGTTACGGGAATGTAAACACACCAATACCAGTTGTCAAGTAGTGGGGGGGGGGCAAATAGAGACACAAGGACACATACACACAAGGTAGGCTTCTTTCAGTTTCCTTTTCAACAAGTGTAAAATCAATAACTATATAACCCAACCAAAACATAATCAGAATTACTGCTTAGCCATAAAATACATCGTACATATTCAAAGAACCTTCTAGGTTTAGTGGTATGGAACAGTCTTCTGGTTCTTTTATTCTTTTACCTGTTTCAGTCATTTCAGAAATTGACCCCTGGACTTATTCCCTGTAAGCCTGGTGCTTATTCTCTCAGTCTCTTCTGCCAAACAGCTAAGTTACAGGGATGCAAACACACCAACATCGGTTGTCAAGCAATGGTGGTGGGGGGACAAACACACACATACATACATATATATATATATATATATATATGATGGGCTTCTTCATTTTCTGTCTACCAAATTCACTCACCAGGCTTTGGATGGCCCAAGGCTATAGTAGAAGACACTCTTTAAAGTATAAAGTTGAATTTCATGTAGCCACCTGTTAGCAACTTTTCTCCCCCACCCATTTTGCAGGGGGTATTACCCATTTTTCTGGGCTCTTTTCACAGCTATACCCCATTCGAAATTTGCATAAGTTTTTGTATGTATGTAAAAAAAAAGAAAAATGAAAGGGAGAGGGGCTTGTTTGTAGTTTGTAGAGAAAACGTTAAATGTGTCTGAAAAATAAACATGGTCTTTCCCTGCCAACGAAAAGACATGAAGGACTATGAAAGAAGGTGAATAAATACCAGGGGTGGGGGAAAGAAAAGAGAACTAATGGTCGATCGTTCTAGAACTCCCAGAATAAAAACGTAAACACCTGAAAAGACTTTCCCGCTTCTTCATTACTAAATGTCTTTCCCTCTTCTTCATTGTTAAAAGTAAAGAAGCTAGAAAAGATTGATCGTATTCCAGTCTAATTGTCATCGTAAATGACTGATGCTTTTCTTTCTCTCTCTCTTTATTCCTTTTTTTTTACGGTTAAGAGAGTGTAGGTGCATGGCTCGGCGGTCAGGGGTATTCAGCTCATGATCATAAAATTGTGAATATGATTCCCTGCAATGCACTGTGTTCTTGAGCAAGGTACTCAACTTCAATTTGCTGCTGTCCACTCAGCTGGCAAAATTGAGTTGTAGCTGAGATTCAAAGGGGCTAGCCATGTCATATTCTGAATCTCCCCGAGAACTACATAATGGTATGCATTTCTGTAGAGTACTCAGCCACTTGCATGTTGATTTTACAAGCAGACTGTTCTGTTGATCAGATAAATAGGAACCGTGTCGTCATAACCGACGGATTGCCATTTTTTAAAAAGAGTGAAAGAAAAAGAAATGTTCAAATCGTAAAGCAAAAATGTTATGTGTTTAGTATAAGCAGTGAAAGCTGAGATGAAATAACTTCTATTCTGTCACCCTCGACTCCTGCCCAGTTTGATAACAACAGCCTACACATCGGTGTTTATCCGGAGGCCAAGCCTCCAGATCTGTGAGATCCAAAAATGCTGCTGTTAGGACCAGATTAACACACATAGTGACCCTAACGACTAAAAAGATTTTCCTGCCCCTATACAGGAACTTTTTTCATTTTCTTCTAACCACTTGAAGGTTTATCTTGCTCCAGTGCACTCGGCTGGTCAAAATGACTTGTAGCTAGAATTGAAAGGGGCCAGCCTTATATTTTGTGTGAGGCTGAATCTCTGAGTATTATGTTAATGGTATGCATGTCTGTGGAGTACTCAGCCACTTGCAAGTTAATTTTATCCTCGTGTGGTAATGAAAAGTGAAAGTGACATCCAATATTTGCTGTAGTTATTCGTCTTTGATCTAACAATGTGTTTATGTATCTATGTGTCAACTTTTCTTTCCATCTATGTATCTACTTTTCTTGTGATGTGATAAACAGTTAAAAACACAAAACAAACACCATCACCACTCACTATCTCTCTCACTTCCTCTCTTCTGCTTTGCCACTCATTTCTTCCTTTGAAGTAAATTGTGACACACACCACAGGTACATATGTACAAAAACAAGTTGATGCATTAATATTATTGATTGTTATGCTTTCCAACTTTTTACACTGTGTTCAAATCCCACCAAGGTCAACTTTGCTTTTCATCCTTTCAGGGTCAATAAAATAATGTACCAGCCAAGTATTGAGACCAATGGTATCAACCCTTCTCCTCAGAATTTCTAGCCGTGTGCCTAAACTAGTAAAATTTATATCATTAGTTTCAGTCATACCAGGCATGGGGATCATCTTTAATGGTCTGTTTGATGATATTAACCCCAGTATTCATTTTCTTTCAGATCTGTCTTATTTTATCGAATTCTATTTGTGAAACTGCTAATTCACAGAACTCAAATAAACATGAACTTGAAAACAGAACCAAACACAGGTAGGTTGTGTGTAATTTAATGTCTGTTTTCCATGCTAGCATGGGTTTGATGGTTTGACAGGGGCTGGCTAAACAGAAGACACTGCACCAGGCTTCACTGTCTGTTTTGCAGGGTTTTTACAGCTGGATGCCCTTCCTAACACCAACCATCTTGCAGAGTAAGCTGAGTGCTTTTTACATGGCAGCAGCAAGGTCTGTTTTGGCATGGATTTTACAACTAGATGCCCTTCCAAGCTAAATATACATGTGTATGTGTATATATAAATATATTCACACACATATATATGTATATATATATATAAAACGATAAACATCGCCCTTTTCAATCCTAGCCAGGCTCATGGGCCCGGTTTCCGTGGCGTATGTGTTCCCCCCAGCCGGACGGGATGCCAGTCCATTGCAGCGTTACTCAAGAAACAGGAAGAGAGAGTGAGAGAAAGTTGTGGTGAAAGAGTACAACAGGGGTCGCCACCACCCCCAGTCAGAGCCTCGTGGAGCTTTTAGGTATTTTCGCTCAATAAACACACACAATGCCCAGTATGGGAATTGAAACTGCGATCCTCCGACTGCGAGTCCACTGCCCTAACCACTGGGCCATTGCACCTCCACATGTATATATATATATATATATATATATATATATATATATATATATATATATATATGTGTGTGTGTGTGTGTGTATGTGTGTTGAAACCATATATATATATATATATATATATGTATGTATGTGTGTGTATATATACATACACATCATCATCATCACACACATATATATTATCCATTATCTTATACTAGCAGGCACACCCCCAGGATATCTCACAGTGGGACTTGAACTCAAAACTGTGTGGTTGTGAAGCATATACTTCTTAACCAACCAGCCATGCCTGTAACTAAATGCTTACATAAGAAAATAAAATATTTTTTCAAAAATCTTACCAAGAAATAAACTGTGTTGTGTTGTAATATTTTGCATCATTTGTCAAACCAAAAGAAATATAAGTACTTTGCATGGAGATATCATGCCTCATCTTGAAGAATTTATAAGCAACACTCTCATTTACAGCACCAGCAGTAGAATTCCATAACTGATAGACTTGAACCGCAGTGGAATCTTTGCGTTCATATTCATCTGTTAAATAGCAGACAGCTTTCCATTGCATGAAACTGTGGTAGGATTTCTTATGGGAGGACCAAGTAGTGACCTGTAAATGATTGAAACGTCAGCAAAATAAGAAAACTAGACAAACTGAGACAAAACTTTATAAACAGGATTAAATAACATAATTTACATCTATTTTTGTGAAACTTTTCACAACTAAAAACCTTCTAAATAACTGTATGTATACCTATATTATACACTTTAGATATTATTATTGTTTAAACTGTGTTCAGTATAAATACTGTTTGATTAGATATGTAACTAATTAACATGTTATATGCAGATCAAGAAGGACTGTTGATGTAACTTCCGGTTATGTTACTTATACTCTGTAATAACGAATTTAAAGAAATATTATTTAATAACAATTTGTCCAACCCATGCTAGCATGGAAAGCGGACGTTAAACGATGATGAATTATGTGTTAGTAAACTCATTGGAGGAACGTAAAATTAAATGTAAACATAAATTAAATTATCTATATAATAGGCTTAGCTAATAAATAAATGATTATATAAATTTTTAAGATATATTAATTATAGTAATATAAATTAATTTAAATATAATATATATATTTAGTTTACTTACTTATTATTTAGACTTTAATTTATAGTAAATAGTTATAATATAAATATAAAGAAACTAACATTTTTTTATAAGCACCAAAATGTGTATATAAATATATATGTACAAATAAGATGATAATTTATTTTCAAATGCAGAGATGCCATTAGAACAGCAGGAATCTTGGGTAAATTACCCTTACAAAGTGGAAAAATTTGTCAACCACCAGCTATGGGAATCAAACCCATATCACTTGAAGATTCCAGCCAAATGCTTTACCATTAAGCTAAACTGCCCAGTAACAAATCCATCTGCTTTTAGATGCTTTTAAAGCTAAATGTGTAACCATGTTTTTTTTTTATTTATTTGTTTGATTCCCATTGCTGGTAGTTGACAAACTATATATATATATATATACATACAGTGAAGCAAACGAGAAAAATAGAACTCAGAGTATGGGTATATGCATATGAGTTTCATGTGTCGGCACTTATCAAACTCTTTGATAAGTGCCAATGCACAAAACTCATGGCCCTTGACTCACTCTGTTGCTTGTGCTAAATATTAATACATATGTATATTGATCGCTAGCCACTAAACCTTTTTTATATTTTCTCTCTATTTATTTCTGTGTTCCTTTCTGTTGAAGAGCATAGGCTCGAAACGTAAAATACTTGCTCACTTCCCAAGTGTTAAACTAATACATCTGTTTCTTGTTTACACACCCATCTTCATCTTTTGTTTTGTTTTTTTTTTTTTGTAAATTCCAAATATATATATATATATATATATATATATATATATATATATATATATATATATATATATATAAATATATATATAAATATATATATCATCATTGTTTTAATGTCCCACTTTTCCATGTTTGTATGAGTCGGATGGAGTTTATTGAAGCAGATATTCTATGACCAGATGTGTTTCCTGTTGCTAACACTGACCTGTTTCCAAGCAAGGTCATGTTTTCCTACAGCCACACAGATTATCACAGAATATTGGAAATGATGGTTGCTGCCTACATGACCGTGACGACAATCATTTACAACCATCAAGCAATGTCAAGTGAAGGAGACACAAACATATGCATACAATATACATATATATATATATATAAATATATATACATATATATATAAATTAATTTAAACAGCTAGGAACAATATAAGACCATAAAGGAAAAATTTTATTGTCACTAATTGTGATTGCACCTATATTGCAAGAAATAAGAGTTAAAACCCTTAATGCTGTATGAAGCGCACGATATATATTCACTGAGAGTGGAGATAACCTCCCCATGACAAGATTGCTTTTGTCTCTCAGCCATAATTTCGCCAGCAGTGACTGCTTTGTTGCTTAGACTGTTTGGCTAAATCGATCTGCCATATAAATTTATGGCAGATTTAGCGCAGTGCAAATATGTATACTAAAAATTAATAAGAACAGCAAGGCACAACATAAGACCCCAAAGAAAGTAGTCTACAAATACCAAATATCAGCATCAAAAGTGTAGTTACTTACCTTAAATACACCAGGAGTATATTCATCATCTAATGACTTTACTGAGTTTACGTCAAATTTGCTTTGATAAGAAGAGATATAGGTGGTATTGAGGGCAAAACGTGAATTAACAAAATCTGCAGGAACCCCATCAACGCTGAATCCCACGAGAGTCAAATTATCATTTAATTGCAAGTGAGGAAGTTGCGTCTGACGAGCATCGTTACTGACTTGGAACTGGAGAGAAACAAAATATACAAAATTAAGTTAATGAGTAAGCTTTATAAATGAATTTAAATATCTTACATGTGTTCAATATCTATGCAGGGGTTCAGTCTCACTGCATGGGACCATGGTACCATGTAGTCCTCAATTAACCAAAGCTTTATGAGTGGATCTAGTAAATGGAAACTGAAAGCAGTCTGTTGTATGTGTGTGTGTGTGTGTGTATATATATATATATATATATATATATATATAGCCTATCAAATATTTTGAGGGATTGAAAACTGATTTTGAACATCGGAGTACTGTTAAATCAGTATTTAAGAAACAGACAAAAATTCAGTGGATTGAATGCTTCCTACAAAATTGCAAAAGTTATTGCAAAAAGGTGCACATATGATAGCAGAAAAACCTATTGTGCCTGCATCAGAAGCAGTAATATCAGAAGTTACAAATCAAGATCCTTCATCTATCATTAAAGCTCATCCTTTGAGTAATGATTCTATCTGTAAGAGAATTGATGAAATGTCAGGTCATATCAAAGACATACTAATTCAAAGATTAAAACAATGACATTTTTTAATCAAACTGACGAAAGCACAGTTATTGACAATAAGGCCCTTTTAATGGGATATCTGTGATATTTTGATAGAAACTGTGCCTTACAAGATTTATTATTTGTAAAACTGTTGGAGACTGACACAACGGGTACTTCTACATTTGAAGAAAAAGAAATTCCATATTATGAAAATTTAGTTTTATGTGCTACAGATGGTGCAATGTCTATGGTTGAGAAACACAAAGGATTTATCTCTCATTTAAAAAAGTTGTATCCCCAAATTCTAGTTATACATTGTGTGCTACACAGGCATAGCCTCGTGGCTAAAAAATATAAGCCCTATTTTAAATCAGTCATTGAACACTGTTATAAAAACAATAAACAAAATGAAATCTAACAGTAAATGTGACTGTCTTTTTTGAAAATTTTGTGCCAATGCAGATGAACAATATATAAGACTTCTTTTGCATACCGATGTCCATTGGCTTTCCAAAGGCAACTGCTTGGAAAGATTTGTAAAGTTATTTAATACAATAGTTGTATTCTTACTAACAGAAGGACACTCAGACTTAGCTGCTGAAATTCAAGCTCAAAAGAACATACACTTAGTTGGATTTTTGGTAAGCTGAACGAGGTCTCTCTTCTGCTGCAGGGGAAAATGATAATGCTGACAGATTGTAAATGGGTGATGAGAGTTAAAAGCTCAATCTTTTTCAAGTTAATTCAAAACTAGGATGGTTTCATAATTTGCCCAAACTAGCAGAAATCGACTTATGTGAAAATGACATTGGTATTTATTGTGACCATCTGTCTACCTTGATAAATGATCTAGAAACCAAATTTGCCGATTTATTTAACTTCACTATTCAGCCATGGATGACTGACCCCTTCAATTGTGATCCTCACAGTGCACACAAAAATATCCAAGAGGCAGTCATCGAGATGAAATGTAAAGATGAATTTCAAACTAAGTTCAAAAAAGAAAGATTGTCTCAATTTTGGCAATCAGACACTGCAAAATCACTCTCTCCAAATTTGTGGTCACAAATGTCGAAAATCCATTTCTGTTTCCCGACATCATATCTTGTCAAAACAGGTTTTAGTACTGTCAGTCACATTTTGCAGAAGGAAAGAAACAGAGTTGACATTGTTTCATGTGGATATATTCATATCAGTTTGAGTAGCATTAAGCCTGACATTGAATTTTTAGTGGAACAGCACCAATCTCAGGGCTCACCTTAGTCAGTCCTTTTCTACATTTAAATTTAGAATAAAGTGTTATTTTAATTCGTTTTTCTTTTGCATTTACATGTACAAAATTTTTTAGTGTTGATTAGTCATAATTACATTATATTTAATATTTGTTATCATTTTTTGGTGAATGATTATCAATTAGCTTATGTCAAAAATAGCTTTTAGTGGGTGATGGCCAGGAAAAGGTCAAGAACCACTGCATGAGACAATACTGAAAGATATGCAAAAAGTTAGGATGGTCATGGCAAAAAAACTTGTCATAAGTCTGCTTGATCCACCTACAAATTCTCAGTTCCTGAAGAATCCTAATTCCTAGAAATACTCTTTAATTTCTATGTATTCTTCAATCAAAATCAAATGATTTTCAAGTCCCTTCAACATCTTAAGATAGGTTTAAAATTTGAGAATATATTCTTTTGTCATTAATGATGATTTCAGTATTAAGTTTTAAAAAAAAAATTTTTTCATTCTTAAACAAAGTTGAACATGCTTTGCAGATTTAAAATTTTCAAATGAAATATCAGTACACTTCAATAATTACAAATTTTTAAAGAATAAATAAAAACAATTTTACTTACATCAAACTGAAAGCTTCCATTACCCCTAAAAGTTTCCAAAACAACCAAGTTATCATCTGGTTTAGATTTGTTTTGTGAAATTTTCCATATCATATCTCCTGTGGAGTAATTTTGCCATCCAGTGAAGTTTGCATCCAAAAGATTTGCACTATCACCAGTGTCATTATATGTTATAATCTGGAAGTCAAAAAGAGAATACAAGAATAACAACTTTCTGACCTCAATTACACAAACCACACAACACACATCAAACAGACATTACATATTTACATTTTTTTTAAACTATGAGAGCAACTGAAAATGGCATATATTAAAAAAAAAGACTAAAATGAGTGTTCAGGGGAAGTTGAACCAACATTGCCTAGCTGACACCTTCGTGGAATGATTGTTATGTTACAGGAGTGGCTGTCTGGTAAGGAGCTTGCTTACCAACTACATGATTCCAGGTTCAGTCCCACTGCGTGGCATCTTGGGCAAGTGTCTTCTACTATAGCCTCAGGCCAACCAAAACCTTGTGAGTGGATTTGGTAGACGGAAACTGAAAGAAGCCCATCGTGTGTGTATGTATGAATATATATGTATGTATGTATGTATGTATGTATGTATATGTTTGTGTGTCTGTGTTTGTCCCCCCAGCATCGCATGACAACCGATGCTGGTGTGTTTACGTCCCAGTAACTTTGTGGCTCGGCCAAAGAGACCGATAGAATAAGTGCTAGGCTTACAAAGAATAAGTCCTGGGGTTGATTTGCTCAACTAAAGGTGGTGCTCCAGCATAGCCACAGACAAATGACTGAAACAAATAAAAGAATAAATGCAAACCCCATGAGACTCAGCAATGAAAATAAGTAACTTTGATTTGATTCCCTTGCGACTATCTTTTTTTTATCCTAATGTGGCCAAGACAGTTTTTATGCAACCCTAGTACTGTTGAGACCATCTCTTGTGATCCTAGCATGATTGAGACTGTCCTCTTTTGATCCTAGTATGATCGTCTTGTGGTCCTAGCATGCTTGAAACTGTCTTTAGGAATCCCAAGTTGGTTAAGATTTGGCTTTTGTAATCTAAGACTGTTAAAGCAGTCTTTTGTGATCTTAGCATTGTTTAGACTGTTGTCTGAGATACAAAGATGGTTGAGGCTGTCCTTTTGGAATCTAAGCATAGGTGAGTTCATAATTTGTAATTCTAGAATAGTTGTATGTCCTTAGATAACCATGTTTGCTTTTACCAAGTGTGGAGTTTCTTTTAACTGATTAAATTTGATTCTTTATTTCCCAATCACAAGTGCTGACTTTTTTTTTTGCCCAATTCACTTTGATGCTTTGCTCTAATTATTAAAAGAAAGAAAGAAAGAAAGATAGATAGATAGATAGACAGACAAACAGACAGACAGATATATATATATATTTATAAATGAGGGTGAAAAATTTGATATTAATTTAATAATACCATCAATTTAACACCAAGTGGCTTAGCACATAAAAACCAAGGGATTTTTCACCCTCATTTATAAACTTAATTATACTGCAGTAAATATTTTATGCAGTACTCGTTTCCAGTAAGTCTTATCGCTCTTTTGGCGGGGGAATTTGAATCATAACTACGAATACAATCGGTTAAACCGCACGTGTATTTGCCGCTCGCTGCGATTTAATAAATTGTATTTAAGACAAACCTCTGCTGAAGATTTATGGATGTTGTGTAAGTAAAAATGCATACTACATTAATAATGAAACAATTGTTCAGGGTTAATCTATTTTTTTCATTATATTTCACTTACCTTACATTAAATGTAGTGGTATTTCTTCTTGTAAACAACTTTTAGTGGCTATACCATTAGCGGATCTATTTTTAGCACTAGAGTGAACCACATAGTGGTCACTCTCTCATATTTATATATATACATATATATATACATATATATATACATATATATATACATATATATACATATATATACATATATATACATATATATATATATATATATATATATATATATATATATATATAAGTGAGCTGGCAGAATAGTTAGCATGCTAGGCATAATACTTAGCAGCATTTTGTCTGTCTTTAAGTTCTGAGTTCAAATGTTGCTGAGGTTGACTTTGCCTTTCATCCTTTCAGGGTCGGTAAAATAAGTACTAGTTGAGCACAATATATATATCAGACATGTGAAGTACTCATGTACACTTTTTCCCGGCTCTCTCTTTCTTATCTCTTTTCCTCCATTCTTTCTCTTCCTCCCTGGGCTTTTATCTGCATATCCAGTGAAGGACATTGTCTGAAACACACTTTTACTTCATAAGTTTTTGCCTTCTTTGGGCATCAAATTATAATAATATTAACTGTGAATGTCCCTAGAACTTTTGTTGCTTTTTATAACTGATTTGGTATTTTGCTATTGATTTGCTCTCTCTCTCTCCCTCCCTCTCTAAGAGAAAGATAAGGAGAGAAAGAGAGAGGGAGGGCAGACAGACAGATCAAATGATCAAGTACTTAATAATGGTTTCAAATTTTGGTAGTGTGCCAGAGAGAGGATGTGTTGATTACATCTTATGCATTTTATCGACACTAAAAGGATGAAAGGTAAAGTTGACCAATGGTGGAATTTGAACTCAGAACATAAAGACAAATTGCCGCCAAGCATTTTTCCCAGCATGCTGATGATTCTGTCAGTTTGCTACCTTTTAAATACTTAATATGGTAATAGATTATTCAGGTGGAGGTAAAAGAGTAACGTCCATGACCTTTGTCCTCTCAGACTGGTGGGTTCTGTGAGGTTGATGCTTAACGTATTACAACTGACGTCTCATTATTTAGGCCCTGTAATAATTATAATAATTTACAATAATTAAAATATAAATGTCTTACTTACCTGATTAAATATTATGCCATATGAGTAAATTTCACTTGTAGGTGATTCCAGAGTAACTGATGGAGGCATTTCTGAACAGTTGAGTTGCAGCTCAGCATCCTTTACAGTCTTTATGGCCAATAGAGACATTAGCTCAGCAGAACTGTATACATAATGGAGAGTGTCTTTATTTCCAACAGCTTTTGTATAGGCCAAAGTGACATTCTTGGGGCAGCTTTTCCCCCAATTCATATCAGTGGAAATCTAGTAAAATAAAAAGAGGAATTAAGATTTTGAAAATTACAATTGAGAAAATAATGTAAAGATAAATAAAGAAAAAAATGTTGTGATCAAAATATGTATTTCTTTACTACCCACAAGGGGCTAAACATAGAGGGGACAAACAAGGACAGACAAACGGATTAAGTCGATTACATCGACCCCAGTGCGTAACTGGTACTTAATTTATCGACCCCGAAAGGATGAAAGGCAAAGTCAACCTCGGCTGAATTTGTACCCAGAACGTAACAACAGACGAAATACGGCTACGCATTTCGCCCGGCCTGCTAACGTTTCTGCCAGTTCGCCACCTTGTGATCAAAATATGAGTTAATTACTATGCTAGTTTCTGACAAATAAATGATATTAATCACCTCTTATGTAAATATCAATTTCACAATTATCATGAAATATTTAGATAACTGTATATATATATATATAGGCATATGCATGGCTGTGTGGTTAAAAAGCTTGCTTTGCAACCATGTGGTTTCTGGTTCAGTCCCACTCAGTGGCACCCTAGGCAAGTGTTGTCTACTACAGCGTCAGGCCAACCAAAGCCTTGTGAGAGAATTTGGTTGATGGAAATTGTGTGGAAGCCCATTGCATATGTATATATCTATTCATATATCTGTGTGTATGTGTGTACATGGCTTTGTGTCTGTTTGTCCTCCCCCACTGCTTGCCAACAGGTGTTGATTTGTTTACATCCCCATAAGTTAGTTGTTCAATAGAATAAGTTATAGGTTTAAAAATAAATAATTACTAGGCTTGATTTGTTTAACTAAACCCTTCCAGGCTGTATCCCAGCATGGCTGCAGGCCAAAGAGTGAAACAAGTAAAGAAGAAAAAAAAATACCCCATGAATTTAGACCAGGGCTGTGGATTGATTCTCCTCTATGGTAATTAGACTAATCGTGTATTTCTTATATTAATTGAAAACACACAACATACAAGGCCAATAGGAATCATCACACTATATGTAAGCACCCTAACTCTTTTGCTAACGAGTCCTAGGACGCAAACTTACTGTTTTAAAGAAATCTAAATTAAAATCTGTGGAGGCACGTGGTTTAGTGGTTAGGGTGTCAGTATCATGATCGTAAGATTGTGGTTTCAATTCCTGGACCAGGCGATGCGTTGTGTTCTTGAGCAAAACACTTCATTTCACGTTGCTCTAGTCCACTTAGCTGGCAAAAATGAGTAACGCTGCGATGGACTGGTGTCCCGTGCAGCTGGGGAACACATACGCCACTGAAACCGCGAAACCGGGCCCATGAGCCTGGCTAGGCTTTTAAAGGGCGCAATGGCCCAGTGGTTAGGGCAGCGGACTCGCGATCAGAGGATCGTGGTTTCAATTCCCAGTCTGGGTGTTGTGTGTGTTTATTGAGTGAAATCACCTAAAGCTTCACGACTTTCTGGCAGGGGTGGTGGCGACCCCTGTCGTGCTCTTTCACCCCAACTTTCTCTCACTCTTTTTCCCTGTTTCTTGGGTTACACTGCAATGGACTGGCATCCCATCCAGCTGGGGGGGAAACATACACCACAGAAACCGGGAAACTGGGCCCATGAGCCTGGCTAGGCTTGAAAAGGGTGCATATATAAATAAATTAAAATCTATCAAAATTTCATAGTAATTTATGTTCCAAACATTAGCTTAATAAGGTCAAAGTTATTTTACTAAATTTTTCATTATATTCAAAATTAACTGAAACAGAGAGGGTATTTCAACAGAAATATGGTAACAAAAGGGTTAAAAGTTATGTTTTGGCTATGCCTTATAGATATTTTTGTATTGCTTATGAAAGAATTTACAAACAATCATAAGACAAAATTTTTAAGAAAGAAAATAAAAACTTTTGGGATGGGCATTTTGGGATGGGCATTACTTTGTTTTTTTTCTTGCCAAATAAACACACGCAATATATTTGTTCTTCACTTGTTTATTATTCTTATTTAGTCAGGTCTGTGACCTCTTCAGCAACCCTTTCTATCCACATGTATCCACCTGCTCTGCCTAATCCTTTCTCGTGAAAGATTCTCAGACAATGGACATAAGATCAAATAAGAACAGTTATAAACAAGTGAAGAACAAATATATAGTGTATGTGTTTATTTGGAAAGACAAAAAAATGATTTTCCTGAAATATAACAATATCTGTTTCAACACAATTTCACATCAGGAATCTTCCAAAACAAATTCATAAATGTAAATAAAAATTGTTTTTATGAAAACAAATATAAAGTAAAAGGGTGAAAAATACTAAAAAACAAAACCAGGGTAAACCTTTGTTTACCAGTTCCAAATTCCAAAGTACATCAATGTTAAAATTAACAGATTGAACACACAGCAATCTAACAAATGGCCATTTTAAATCCAATTAGATCCATAACTCTTCTTTTTTGAGATTAAAGCATTGTTTGACTATAACATTAAAGTGAATGTAACATGAAATAATTATATTGTAAAAGATCGAAAAATTTATCCCACAAAATTGATTAAAGAAATATTGTGTCTGTAGTATGGGGATTAAATCAAAAATTCCAAATCTAAAATTTACTAATTCTTATTCTTAGAAACAGAATCGATGATGATGATGATGATGATTGATAGTAAGGTCCAAGGAACTCTTAAACAGACGAGATACTCTCTGCAGGAGCTGGTTTGAACATAGGCCTGTTCAGGCAAATTTGGCCTGGGGCTAAAAAGCAGCATAATGATGTTTTCATTAAGACAGAATTGATTTTGTAAAGGAAGTTTATTTTATAGACCACGTCTTACAGTAGTAAAGGAAACAAAGCTAAATCAGTGAGACACCTACGTAAAACAGTTTTGCTTACAACAGAATCATAACTTCCAAATGGAAAGAAACCATAAAATAAGAAGAGGAAGAAATCCGAATCATCAAATCATAAAAAGACAAAACAATAAACAATCTCTTTTACTTGTTTCAGTCATTTGACTGTGGCCATGCTGGAGCACCACCTTTAGTCGAGCAAATCGACCCCGGGACTTATTTTTGTAAGCCCAGTACTAATTCTATCGGTCTCTTTTTGCCGAACCGCTAAGTGACGGGGATGTAAACACACCAGCATCAGTTGTCAAGCAATGCTAGGGGACAAACACAGACACAAAAACATACACACACACACTTATGTATATATATATATATACATATACATATATACGACAGGCTTCTTTCAGTTTCCATCTACCAAATCCACTCCCAAGGCATTGGTCGGCCCGGGGCTATAGCAGAAGACACTTGCCCAAGATGCCACGCAGTGGGACTGAACCCGGAACCATGTGGTTGGTAAGCAAGCTACTTACCACAGCCACTCCTGCGCCTATCTATATTCAAATAGATAAACAAGATACAATAATGCAATAGTGACTATGTGAAAGTGGTGCTCTAGTATGACCTTGGCTGTGACAGCTAAAAGGAACTAAAGAATGTTTGTTAATATAATTAGAAGTGTTCTCTGTTCGACCATCCCACTGCTAGAGTAATTTCACTATGAACTTCATGGAAATACTGTCAAACCATTTAGTTAGATGCGCTGACTTGCACTATGTACCTTAACCCTTTAACTGTCCATGCATAAACTGTATATAATTATATATGCATGTAAATATCATCATCATCATTTAACATCTCAATCTCCATGCTGGCATGGGTTGGAGGGTTCAAAAGGAATCAACTTGCCTCAGGGCTGTGTTGTCTGCCATGGCATGGTTTTCACAGCTGAATGTTTCTCCTCTAACACCAACCACTTTACAGAGTGTACCAGGTGCTTTTCTTGTGGCACCAGCACTAGTAAGGTCATCAAGTACTTACAACCAAACCCTCCACCCCACCCCAACTGAGTAGTGACAGAAACAAGTGTTTTACTGAAATGGTTAATACACAGCCCCCTTCTCAGCTAGAAAGAAAGAGCTAGTGAAAGCATAGCCTCAAGGCTCAAGGTAAATATGAGAGAGAGAAGAGGAGGTAGAGGAACTGCAGTGGGATTGGTGAGTGTGCGTGTGTGTGTAAAAACATAAAAAACAAAATTTTACAAAAACGTGACAAACAGAAATTCATAGCTAATTCTTCATCAGTCAACGTTCAAAAGATCATTACAATTTCACAATATATATAAATGCGTGTGTGTGTCTGTCTATCTATTTATCTATCTATCTATCATCATCGTTTAACACCCGTTTTCTATGCTAGCATGGGCTATCTGTTTAGCTAGCTCTATCTTTCACTTTCAGCAACAACTTTTTCTCTTCCCCTTCTAAGAATATGTTGTGACGTATTTTGATTCCTCCCCTTCTTTCCCTGCCTCTAATAGATGCTGTGATGGACAGACAGAGACCGGCTTCTCTCTTTTATAAGATTTTCAAAGTCCAAACCATATCTTATTCAACAGACTCTGATA
Organism: Octopus sinensis; assembly: GCF_006345805.1. Taxonomy (NCBI): domain Eukaryota; kingdom Metazoa; phylum Mollusca; class Cephalopoda; order Octopoda; family Octopodidae; genus Octopus; species Octopus sinensis. The sequence continues at coordinate 2,141,068 of NC_042998.1, read as the reverse complement.
GAAACGAAGCTGATTTGTTTTTCATTATACTGCACCACTAAAGCGGTTAATGAACATGTGAATAGTCAGAAAGTCAAGGCTACAATCAATTGTGTTACAAGCATATCTGCAGTTCAATGTCTATCCACCACATGATCTTTCGCTCTGATAGTGTTCTGAAGGGAACTTAGCTTCTAATTACAATGATTTCACCAAAATATTTTCCACATTTATTTAAAATTAATCACTACAGCTCTACTCACATCTTTTATCTTTTACTAGTTTCAGTCATTGGACTGCGACCATGCTTGGGCACCACCTTGAAGAATGTTAGTTGAATGAATCAACCTCAAGCCTGGTACTTATTCTATCTGTCTCTATTGCCAAACCACTAAGTTACAGGGCCATAAACACACCAACACCAATTGTCAAGCAGTGGTGGGGGAACAAACACAGACACAAACACATGAATACATACACACACATGCGATGGGCTTCTTTCAGTTTCCATCTACCAAATCCACTTACAAGGCTTTGGTCAGCCCAAGGCTATAGCAGAAGACACTTGCCCAAGGTGCCATGCAATGGGATTGAACCCACTTCTTACCTGTGCTTCAAAATTATCCATGCAATACTACAACCTCCTCCTCACCCAAAATGTAATTGCAT
>NC_042998.1:2090420-2135420 GCF_006345805.1 Octopus sinensis | reverse complement strand
TGTAGAGCAGTAAATATATGTTAACTTAAAATATCAGGGTTCAAAAGTTCACATGATTTAATGGTGGGCACTTGCATATCAGACAAAACAGTAGTCTAATACATTAACTTTTGCTATTTTAAAAATAGACGAAGAGTTTGAAGGTCATACTCTTGGTTATCTAGATAGCTCCTAATCCCCAAAAGGCATTTAAGAACTGATGCTTAACTTTGGATTAATATAATGTCGTTAATTGGATGAGCTGAAAATATAGTTAGAATAGGACATCAGTGGTAACAGCCAACATATGTCAGCTTGGAAAAAAGTGGATGAAATGATGATGATATCAGTTATTGATCTTAGCCTTCAAAAGGATCAAAATGTTCAAATTAATATCCTCTGTTCTTCTTGTTACATTGAAGTAAGTATGACCATATAGTAGCTTTCCACCTCTTCACAGAGCTTTTCCAGAGCTAAACCCTAACCCTAACCTGGTTTACTTCTACACATTGTAAGCTAGGCCAATCTAACAGCCTCATCTGACCAGCTTTTGATCAACCCATTCTTGTTCTCAGAGCTCCTACACAAGATATATTTTCTAAAGTTTTAATGAGGTCAAATCGTTCCAGAATTTTTAACAATACTTACAGATGTCCATCTGAAGATTCTTTTCTACTCTAGGCAGAAGGCCTGAAATTTTGGGGGAGAGGGCCAGTTGATTAGATTGACCCTAGTATGCAACTGGTACTTAATTCATTGACCCTGAAAGGATGAAAGGCTAAGTCAACCTCAGTGGAATTTGAACTCAGAACGTAAAGACAGACGAAATACCGCTAAGCATTTCACCAAGCATGCTAACATTTCTTATTTCTTTATTGCCCACAAGGGGCCAAACAAGGGCAGACAAAGGGATTACATCGATTACATTGACCCCAGTGTGTAACTGGTACTTAATTTATCAACCCCAAAAGGATGAAAGGCAAAGTTGACCTCAGAACTTAATGGCAGACGAAATACCGCTAAGCATTATCGCCCAGCGTGGTAACGTTTCTGCCAGCTCACCATCTACTGGTTGATACAGGAAATAAGTAGTTGAGAATAGAATTTACTTTAGTAGGAAAAATGTTAAACTTCATAGTGTAGAGCTGATTCTAAAACAGCTTCAGTCTAATCTCTCAACAATTTCTTTACCAACATTTAATCATGCATTGCTGGCCTTATTCAATTCAAGAATGTGTAACAAAGCTTAATACTGCTCCTGCTCTGCTTACTATTTTATTTATTTAAAAAAAATGCAAAACTGCTTGTGACCAGAACCGTCATCAGCTGTGGGCGTTGCCCTTTTTCTTTCGTTTTTAAGCTGAATTATTATATTTTAAAAAGTTCTAAAAGTACAAGGCAATATATATATATATATCTTTTACTTGTTTCAGTCGTTAAACAGTGGCCATGATGGGGCAAAGACTTCAAGAATTTTAGTCGAATGAATCGATCCCAGTACTTATTCTATTGGTCTCTTTTGCCGAATTGCTAATTTACAGAGATGTAAACACACCAAAGATTATCAAGCAGTGGTCACACACACACAACGCGTTTCTCTCAGTTTCTGTTGACCAAATTCCATTCACAAGGCATTGGTCGGCCCCAAGCTATAGTAGAAGACACTCGTCCAAGGTGCCATGCAGCGGGACTGAACCTGGAACCATGTGATTGGGAAGCAAACTGCTTACCACAAAGCCAATTTTTTCTTGTAGAATTAGAAATAACAGGTGTGGACACGATTAATTAAGAAAAAAATGATATTGCTGTGCAATAAATTGAATAAACAAGTCTAGTCTCCATGTTAGTTCAGAAGAACTTTAATGACAATATTTAACTTCCTTGATTATCTATGTAGATATAATAAACATTCAAAATAGTTATATTTCATAAATGTTGTTAAAATAATTACACTATAGGCGCAGGAGTGGCTGTGTGGTAAGTAGCTTGCTAACCAACCACATGGTTCCGGGTTCAGTCCCACTGCGTGGCATCTTGGGCAAGTGTCTTCTGCTATAGCCCCGGGCCGACCAATGCCTTGTGAGTGGATTTGGTAGACGGAAACTGAAAGAAGCCTGTCGTATATATATGTGTGTGTGTGTGTGTTTGTGTTTGTCCCCCTAGCATTGCTTGACAACCAATGTTGGTGTGTTTACGTCCCCGTCACTTAGCGGTTCGGCAAAAGAGACCGATATAATAAGTACTGGGCTTACAAAGAATAAGTCCCGGGGTCGATTTGCTCGACTGAAGGCGGTGCTCCAGCATAGCCGCAGTCAAATGACTGAAACAAGTAAAAGAGTAAGAGTATGGCACTTAAAGTAAATATATTAAACTGGATTCTCCGTTATTATTTGTTATGTTCACAGATCAGAGTTCATAACATTTTTTTTCAAACAATTGTTCCTCATTTTTAATACTGACCCTTAGACTCTGACAGCTATTTTCAACGAATCTCATTTATGTAATAATCGAATCAAATAGGGAGCCTGTACGCTGTGGTTTGAGCTGCTAGAAAAGCAGCCAAATCTTTCTTAAATCACAATACATTATTTGATAAAAGGAATTAGACAGTCGATAATGTAAGTTCCACATACATTATATTTGAAAAATAAAAGGATAGGGGTGGTCATGACTGGAACAGCTTTGATCATAGATCTACTCGATCATTTCTTATTTGGGTCTAAACAACAATTACCACAAAGAGCCTGTATGTGGCCACTCAACTTGCTAGAAATATCCCTCAAATCGCATCTCGGAAACCTAAAGCAGGAAGTAGACATAGCATAAAGTAATAAACTGTCTGGGAAAACTAATTACGACTGGAACAGTCTGGACTTGATCCACCAAGATCAGCAGAACCAAAACAATAATAACTCGAGATCGATACATGCTAAAATTGATATATAAACAAAAATAATACAAAACTGTAAACAAACTCATTCTTTATATTATAACAAGTTTACAAAGACTGGAGCTAATCAAATAAGATAAATAAAAACCTCGTAACACACACAGACTGTTTTCGCTTCGGGTTTTTCATTTTTTTTTTTCAGGGAGTTGGGGATTGTTGGTCTAAAAGCCATCCAGCCGTAACAATTGGCAGAGAAATTGAGAAGTACTGACTGTATATAATTCTACGCCAACCCGTATTCGTGCGAGACCTAAAACATTCTAGTTATGACCGTTTTATTTCAGAATTACATAGTCTAAACAGGACCATATTATGTAATGCTTCCTTCCATTTTTTTCTCAAAGATAATAAGGCAAGATTTGAGAAATCTGAATATTGTTTCCAGTGGTTCGATTTATCAGCGACGTTCTTATTGATGTTAATATTGCATGTAAGAGTTTAGGAAAATAAAAATTCATTTTAATAGAAGGAAACCTCTTTTGGCTAATGTTACAAGTCAACCTTGTTTATTTGAACGGAAAAACGAACGAAGTCGAAGGCCGTTTGTGGAAATTGATGAAGTTTGACGACGAATGTTGAAGATGGGGAGACGAATGTCTAATTGCAAACATGTGAGGGGGGGAGACAACTTGAGGGCCATTTCACAATGTTTACAACGGACAGAGAATTGACGACATCCAAAATCAACCTCAAAATCTGTCGCCTAATTTGTAATAATTAACCCATAACAAGTATTGAACAGCTTTTATAAGTCGAGCCACAAAATGGAAATACGCTTGGCGCTTTGTAAAAGGAAGGACACCTTTAAACAACGTAGTTTTAAATAAATAATAAATTCATTTTAATAGAAGGAAACCTCTTTTGGCTAATGTTACAAGTCAACCTTGTTTATTTGAACGGAAGAACGAACGAAGTCGAAGGCCGTTTGTGGAAATTGATGAAGTTTGACGACGAATGTTGAAGATGGGGAGACGAATGTCTAATTGCAAACATTGTGAGGGGGGGAGACAACTTGAGGGCCATTTCACAATGTTTACAACGGACAGAGAATTGACGACATCCAAATTCACCTCAAAATCTGTCGCCTAATTTGTAATAATTAACCCATAACAAAGATATTGAACAGCTTTTATAAGTCGAGCCACAAATGGAAATTGCACGCGGTCGTTCGACCTGCTAAAACTATCAACCGAATCTCCTCTAAATTACGCTTGGCGCTTTGTAAAAGGAAGGACACCTTTAAACAACGTAGTTTTAAATAAATAACAAACATCATACTTGGAAAAAAAATGACGGGATTGTCATGGTTGGAATGTCTTTCGCTATAAGTCTCTCTGACAGGGATTGAGCAGGGATAAAACAACAACGTAAATAAACATGTAATGTGTATATATATATATATATATATATACATATATATATATATATATTCACACACACACACAAAAACAGACACATAGAAACTGTACCTTTCTTGAATGAGAGAGGACCACCAAGGTAAAGAAGCAGGTGACGGTTGTCAGGAGGCCGAAGTGTAATTGCGAAGCCATAATTGCAGCCAGGTGCGCGCTGAGACATCCGAGACACTTGTCAGCTTTTAACCTCGTTTCCAGATATCTCTGTCAGCTGACAGTCAACTCGATCCGGTGTACGCCTCGTGATCGTTCCTATTTCTGAGTCAACAATGTCACATGCTTAATTAGTCTTCCTAAAGTTTAGACGAAGTTATGTACTAATGTATGTGTGTAGATTTATCTGTTTGGGCGTGCGTGTGCGTGTATATGTATGTATACATGTATGTATGCGAATCTCTCGCATACACCACATATATAAATATGTATGTGTGTGTGTGTGGAGAAAGAGAAGGAGAGATTTGGTGATGAAGACAAGAAAATAAAACTTGAAACAAATTTTATATTTGACCGATATAAGTTACAAAGTGACTCAGGGGCTGAGAATTTCGTGAATTGTCACTTATCAGGTATAAGCACCATAGCATTTTAGTAGAAATACTATCAAATTATCCTACTCCATCTCACTTAACGTGGTTAGTATTATAGCTGCTTCTAATAGGTTGAAACTTGCTAAATATATGCACGGACTTGCTCTGGGGGAAACTGGAGTCAGAAGACACCCTCAAATTAACACAAACACAGAATGCACACACCCCAATACCCACTCTGAGAGAATCTGCTAGGGTGGGAATGACCATGAGAAAGGTGGAACTCCTGGGAACTCCTTAGATTTATCTGGAACTCAAACCAACACCATATACTACACCCAACAAGCAAGCATCCCACCAGTCACTACCAAATTTAAGACAACTAATTATATCAGCTTACCCCCAATCTCCCACACACACACACACACACCTGAATGTAACTCCAAAATCCTTACGGATTGCCCCTGGGTGGACAATGCATACATACAAATGTAGTACATAAATGTGAGATAGTTATACACACTAGTAGTAGATTTTACATAGGACCCCCACGGTTAATGATGTGAAACAATTCATAGGCACTCCTACAACTAGCCATTTAGGTGCTCCACTAGTTGAGTAGATCCATAAATTGGACAATTCTAAAATTAGCCATGTAGCTTTGGATTCAATCCTGTATTTTGCCGCATACAAATCACAAATGACAATTCAAACATAGTTTGATCATATGCGCAGCTGAGATTTTATCCAATGGATGGTTGTTGTTCATGTGATAGTTTGATAGCCTGACTAGAACTTTCTGTGAATACTGCCTATAAATACAGTCAATAAAAAAACCACCAATTTTGCAGAGTGTCACAGACATCAGAGCTGCTATGATGTTCTCTTCTCTCACCAAATTCAGAGTGTCTTAGGTTGAGTTTGAACTACACTCTCCACATAGCTGTTCTCATGGCTGCATATTCAATCAAGGATAATCAAAGAAGACAAGTCACAGCACCTGAATATTTGCTTGATAGGTAAAAAGCAGCCCAACTGTTGAATTTCAGACATTTTCCTTGGTGTCTTAATGTTTCCATTAATTATATTGCATGAATACCTTTCCTATAAATGTAACAATAAATTATGTTCCAAAACTTAAAAACCTTGAATATATACTGAATTGGTCTGTGCCAGAACATGCAATACCCCGTGGGTTAGGAACTAAGGAAGGATTGGAGATTATAACAGGTAATAGTAAATACCTTTATAAACGTTGCAAAATATGTTTCTTTATTAGCCACACAGGGCTGAACACAGAGGGGACAAATTACAAAGTAGAGCTTTTCTTTTTGGGGAGAAAAAAAAACTAAAAACTAAAAAGGGGGTGTAGGTTTTCCATCAAAAGGGATCATAAAAAGAGAGAAGAAAATAAAAACGACCAATAGGGATCGTGTATCACAGAAATGTCATGAAGCATATAAGGTTTATCCATGGAAAGAAAAGCCTTCGGAAAAGATCACGGTGACCTCAGTCAATAATGTCACATGTTAACACATTTATTTGCAAGTAAGTAACTCTCTGTTTTAAATTTTTCCAGGTTCATAGGATTATGCTCAAGGAGGTTTTATCATTCATAAACATTGCAAAATAGAGATTTACTGCACATACCAAGAGGGTAGAATGTCCCGAAATTACATGACTGGAAAATTCCTGAATGGCAGAAAGATACACTAGTATACTATTCCCATTATGGTTGATGTGGAGGTAATAGCTACGGAATTCTCTGGATTTTTGTACATCTCTTTTACTCTTTTACTTGATTCAGTCATTTAACTGCGGCCATGCTGGAGCACCGCCTTTAGTCGAGCAAATCGACCCCGGGACTTATTCTTTGTAAGCCCAGTACTTATTCTATCGGTCTCTTTTGCCGAACCGCTAAGTGACGGGGACGTAAACACACCAGCATCGGTTGTCAAGCAATGCTAGGGGGACAAACACACACACACACATATATATATATATATATATATATATATATACGACAGGCTTCTTTCAGTTTCCGTCTACCAAATCCACTCACATGGCTTTGGTCAGCCCGGGGCTATAGCAGAAGACACTTGCCCAAGGTGCCACGCAGTGGGACTGAACCCGGAACCATGTGGTTGGTTAGCAAGCTACTTACCACACAGCCACTCCTGTGCCTCTAATAAGATTTCATAATACTCTCTCTCGGAATATCCCTGTTTATGTCCCATGCATGAACCTCTCCCTCATCCTATTTTCCTGTGTATTTACACACTGACTGTGTTTGTATTGGAAACATTTATATGGCATACCAGTGCTAGGAACAATGAGGCATGTGATAACGGATTACAATCAATTATGCACAACACCTGGGACGATTAACTGACACCCTGTCAGTTACAATGTCAAGGGCTCCAGTCGATTTGATCAATGGAACAGCCTACTCATGTAATTAGCATGCAAGTGGCTGAGTACTCCACAGTCATGCATACCTTTTATGCTGTTCTCGGGGAGATTCAGCAGGACAGATTTATATTCTCTTTTACTTGTCTCAGTCATTTGACTGTGGCCATGCTGGAACACCGCCTTTTAGTCGAGCAAATCGACCCCAGGACTTATTCTTTGTAAGCCTAGTACTTATTCTATCGGTCTCTTTTGCTGAACCACTAAGTTATGGGAACGTAAACACATCAGCATCGGTTGTCAAGCAATGCTGGGGAACAAACACAGACACACAAACATACACACATACATACATACATATATATATATATATATATATATACATATATACATACACACATATACACGACAGGCTTCTTTAAGTTTCCATCTACTAAATTCACTCACAAGGCTTTGATTGGCCCAAGGCTATAGTAGAAGATACTTGCCTAAGGTGCCACGCAGTGGGACTGAACCCAGAACCATGTCATTCATAAGCAAGCTACTTACCACACAGCTACTCCTACGCCTATATTGTGACAGTGCTGTCCCTTTGAACTCAGTTTTGCCAGCTGAGTGGACTGGAGCGATGTGAAGTGTCTTGCTCAAAGATACAACACGCCTCTAGCGAGGAACAATTAACTGGAGTGCATGTAATTCTAGACCTGTTTGCAGAAGGCATTGTGCATCCCTATGACTGCTAAATGAACTGGCCTGTTGACTCACAGAACTAGATGGATTTATATTTAGACAATCAATCATTGGTCTGATGCATACCAACAAATTTACATGCTAGCATGCACTAAAGGGTACATGCACACAGGAAGAGGAGAAGTATAACTTTGGAAACTGGTCGCAATTTGTTATGTTAATATGGGGATATTTATTCATGTGTATATATACCAATATGCATTTCCAGATACCTCAGTGAACATATATATGTACATGTATATCTCTGTAGGTGAGCATGTGTGTACATGGGAGAGGTATGCGTTGTGTGCATTAGTGTGTATGTGTATGTATGGCATATAGAACGTTTATTATTTCTTTACTGCCCACAAGGGGCTACACACAGAAGGGACAAACAAGGACAGACAAAGGGATTAAGTCGATTATATCGACTCCAGTGCATAACTGGTACTTAATTTATTAACCCCAAAAGGATGAAAGGCAAAGTCGACCTCGGCATATAGAACGTTTATGTGAGTGGTAAGGTGAGGGGTAGATAGTGTATGTCTCACCTGCCACTGACCATGGAAATTCTTATCAACACATCCTTTGTTTGTCTGCCAGAGAGCAGATTGTTTGAAGCCAATTCCATAAACTTGATAATTAACCAACCCTCTAGCTTCCCTGACCTTGATTTATGGCAGAGGCTGCTCATACTGTAACTGCTATTCTTGTTATTGGTACAATCATTGTTGTTGCTTTTATTGTCATTGTTACGGTCACTAGGGTTAGTAACATTGGGGTTGTGAATGCTTGAATTGTCGCGGCTACAAAATTCTGTGGTTGTTTTTTTCTTCTGTCCTTCCATTCTTGGACTGGCTCCTGTGCAGGTGGCACATAAAAAACACCTTTTGAGCATGGCCATTGCCAGTACCGCCTGACTGGCCCTCATGCCGGTGGCACGTAAAAGCACCCACTACACTCTCGGAGTGGTTGGCATTAGGAAAGGCATCCAGCTGTTGAAACTCTACCAGATCAGATTGGAGACTGGTGCAGCCTTCTGGTTTGCAAAACCTCGGTCAAATCGTCCAACCCATGCTAGCATGGAAAACGGACGTTAAACGATGATGATGATGTATATGTATAGAAATGGCTGCAAGTGTCTAACAGTCATTGTTGTCAGGTTAACCTGACAATGAGGGTAACTAAAAACTCACCAGGACAAAAAGAAGACTTGTCAAAAGGATGGATGAATCCAATTTAAAGTTAACCCTTATCACATAACATAGAATGGACTGTATTCGGGGACATCTTCGCAGTATTTTAATACCCCAGGCAAATCAATGTATTGGACCCTATAGTATTTATTTATTTATGGCAAACCATACCACATATAGATCAGAACTGGGCCCCTAGACTTGTGAAATCTCTGGGTAACTACACATGTTACCAAAGTTTTAAGACTGGCTGTAAGATCATATTGAATGAGTTTAAACGACCCATAGTTTCTGTCAGCACATCTGTCTAGAAGAAGACTGATACTGATGTAAAACCTGAGAATAATTCCAAACCAATGTTGTTCCTCCGAGACGAATACTGTTCTGTTTGACAAGTGAATGAAGTTCTGTAGACACAAGTCTACAGAATTTGGCAGTGAAAATGTTTCTGTTGAATAGACAAGTGTTCCTGAAGTGCTTTTTCAAGCTGAATTTGGATATGCTATTTGTTTACGCCAATAACACCAGGATCTTTGTATACACACTACCTTGATTTTTCACAAAACATGTAGTTGTCCTTAATTTTATGTCCTGGTCTGACTTTTGGTCATTGGGCCAAAGTGAGAAAAATGCTTCATTACCACCCTTCCCTTGCATAAAGTATAGTAAAATTATGACTATTGCTGATTTTGTGCATAGATAGCTAAATTGTAGCAAGATTTCAGCCAGAAATGGAGGTTTTTTTTGGCCTACAATAGAACAAATACAAAAGGAGGCCTAGGTTGTTACAGAATCTTAACCCTTTTGTTACCATATTTCTGTTGAAATGCTGTTTCCTTCAATTAATTTTAAATATAACAAAGAATTTAGTAAAATAACTTAGTTATTATTAAACTAGAGTTAGGAACTTAAATTGTGACTGAGGTTTGGTGGAAGATTTTAATTCAGAACTTTTGAAAACAAGACATTTGTACTATAGATCCAGAGGTGGTTTCAGCCAGGTTGGTATCAAAAGGATTAAATTCAACAAAATCTGCAAATTATATGTATATAACATGATATCTCTGAAAAAACTTTATTGACAACAACAAAGCAACCAACTCCAAGGAAATCGTTGAAAAAATGCTTTGGTCTTTTCATTCACTGGAATACAAAATAGACATCAGTCACTTGGATCAATTTCCGCAAAATTTGAGAGAAAGATTCCACCAAGACATGAAGGTATATCAAGAGAGACGGGATGTCAATATGATAACTGATTAAGGTGGCAAGCTGGCAGACACATTAGCACGCCGGGCGAAATGCTTAGCAAGGAGTGGCTGTGTGGTAAGTAGCTTGCTTACGAACCACATGGTTCCAGGTTCAGTCCCACTGCGTGGCATCTTGGGCAAGTATCTTCTACTATAGCCTCGGGCTGATCAAAGCCTTGTGAGTGGATTTGGTAGACGGAAACTGAAAGAAGCCTGTCATATATATGTATGTATATATATATATGTATGTGTGTGTATATGTTTGTGTGTCTGTGTTTGTCCCATCCAACATCGCTTGACAACTGATGCTGGTGTGTTTACGTCACTGTAACTTAGTGGTTTGGCAAAAGAGACTGATAGAATAAGTACTAGGCTTACAAAGAATAACTCCTGGGGTTGATTTGCTCGACTAAAAGCAGTGCTCCAGCATAGCCACAGTCACATGACTGAAACAAGTAAAAGAGTAAAGAGTATTTTGTCTGTCTTTACATTCTGAGTTCAAATTCTGCCGTCGATAAATTAAGTACCAGTTGCATACTGGGGTCAATCTAATTGACTAGCTCCTTCCCCAAAAATTTCGGGCCTTGTTGGAGTATAAAAAGGGATTGGCCACTGCTAAAACATTCAAGGAAGTATAAGAAACAGAGGTTTCTTCCTTCATTTTATGTGGGGGTTTTTTTTCGCATATAATTTGCAGAGTTTGTTGTGTTTAATATTCTGTATCAATAGAAAGAACCAACTTTAGGCCACCTTTTGTATTTTATCTATCATAGGCAAAAAAAAAAAACATATCTGGCCTAAAATCTTACTACAGTTAAACTATCTATGCATAAAACCAGCAATATTCATAATTTTACTATACTTTAAGCAAGGGAAGAGTGATAATTAAGCATTTTTCATACTTTGACTCAATGCTCCTAAGTCAGACTAAGACAAAATCAAAGAAAACTATATATTTTTTTGTGAAAAATCAAGGTAGTTTGTATACAAATATCCTGATGTGACAGGTGAAAATGAATGGCATATCTGGTTTCAGCTCAAAAAATTGCTTCAGAAATACTTGCCTATTCAACAGAAACAGAGGAGATTGGGAAAACTATTGTCAAAGGGAGCAATACTTTAGAAGAAGTGTACAATAATGATGAGACTAGGTTTCTCTGGGAGTACAAACTTAAAAGTACTTTTGTTTCTAGAAAAAGAAAAAACAGCATTAGGCTATAAATCATCCAAAAATTGTCTGGCACTTCTTGTGAGAATAAACGCTGCTGGAGATATAGAATTAAAGCCCTTATATGTGTGTCACTCCCAAAATTCAAGAGTCTTTGATGGTTATGCTAAATGTAATCTATCTTTGATTTAGCATTCAAATAAGAAGGCTGTATGGTTATGAACCTTTTCCAAGACTAGTTTACAAACTTTTTGCCCTCCTGTAGAAATGTAGAGGGTCAGGTGTAATATTTCTAGCAAAGAAGTTCTCCTTTTAGACAATGTACCAAAGCACTCAAGAGCTTAAAGATGTGAGTGATGAATTTAAGGTATATCTTTAGTAAGAAACTTCTGGAAAATATTCAGCATTATGGATACAGCGAATAACATAACAGAGTCATGGGATGGAGTAACACCTTTGAAAGAAAGTCTAGATAAAGTTCAACAGGATATTGTGACACTATCAACTGATGTCGTTAGAGGACTCATACAAGATGATGTAATTGAGTTGCTAGGGTCCCACAGAAAAAAGTTTGTCTAATAAGAAGTTGATGATGTTAGAACAAAGTGATCTACGGGGTAAGATAAAGATATAAAGGTTTTACTCACTAAACATCATTTGACTGCAAAGAGGATGTACTTATATATATAAAAAAAGGGTCTTCAAGTCTTTGCTAACAGCAATCCTAACCACAAACATAACAAAAAATTACTTCAAGAGATCATAATGAGTTCAGTTCTAACACTGAGCTGCACAAAAAGAGATGGTGTATTGTAAACATGAAACAACTTTAAAGAAGTTCTTCATACCAACAACAGATACTAATATCGATGTAAGAATAGAATATGACATTCCTATTCCTCCTAGAAACTCCCATTGCACCACCACTTTTCATGCAGAAGTGAACATTGTTTGTAAAGAGTAAGTATCATTGTATGGTATTACTGCATTCTTATTTATACCCTATTGTATTTCTGGCACTTGTGCTAAGAGCACCATCCGAGCATGATCGTTGCCAGAGCGGCTAACTGACTTTCTTTGCCAGTGGCACGTAAAGGGCACCATTTGAGCGTGATCGTTACCAGCATCACCTTACTGGCACCTGTGCCAGTGGCATATGTGTAAAAGATTCGAGCGAGGTTGTTGCCAGTACCGTCTGAATGGCCCCCGTGCCAGTGGCACGTAAAAGCACCCACTACACTCATGGAGTGGTTGACATTAGGAAGGGCATCCAGCTGTAGAAACACTGCCAGATCAAGATTGGAACCTGGGGCAGCCATCTGGTTCACCAGCCCTCAGTCATAATTGTCCAACCCATGCTAGCATGGAAAGCGGACGTTAAACGATGATGATGATGATGACGACTGTACTGCACATATTTAAAAGGTGATATTTTCAGGCATAAAAGTTGTTGTTTATTGATTAATTATTTATTTGGAAAAAATTTCATGAGAAAGTATCTCAATTTAGAACAGGGAAACCACTGAAAAATATATGTCTATGTAATGGAATTCCACATTACCTATAAGATTTTGCCATGTTAGAATTAATGTAGCATAAACTTATGAAGTAGTGAGGGTTGAAATGAAGAGGTGTACATTTAATTTTAAAATGTTCTTATACACCAGAATGTGAAAGATACCAGCTGTGAGATTTCATCTTGGAGCAGAATCTCTCTACATATAATTTGTGTCAAATAAAAAAAAAGTGAAAATAAAACAAAAGCCGTGATCCAAGAGACATCAGCAGACTCCCAGACCCGATGTTTCAGCATTGGTTCACTTCCTCTGGGGCAGAGACCTCTTTACTCATCTGAAACTAGGCCAAACTTCTATTCTTATATACTCTTTTACTTGTTTCAGTCATTTGACTGTGGCCATGCTGGAGCACCGCCTTTAGTCGATCGATATAATTGACCCCAGGATTTATTCTTTGTAAGCCGAGTACTTATTCTATCGGTCTCTTTTGCCGAACCGCTAAGTTACAGGGACGTAAACATACCAGCATCGGTTGTTGGGGGGGACGAATACAGACACACAAACATACACACACATATATACATATATATACATATATATGATGGGCTTCTTTCAGTTTCCGTCTACCAAATCCATTCTCAAGGCTTTGGTCAGTCCAAGGTTATAGTAGAAGATACTTGCCCAAGGTGCCACGCAGTGGGACTGAACCTGGAACTATGTGGTTTGTGAGCAAGCTACTTACCACACAACCACTCCCACTTGCTGGTGTGTGCCATGGTGAGTTAAACTGAAATTAAATATAAGCACATGAGACTGATCTTCCTTGCTTTTCAGTAAACATTTTTTTTAATGAAATGAATACATTTATACCAATTAGGCTCAACTCAGTGCTTTAATAGGTATGATGGGTCAATATAGTCATTTTCAAGGGAACACAATTCTTGCCATTGTCAGAAATTTGCGACTCTGAGCAGTGGTTTCAATCCTAGTTCCCTTCACTCCTCATGGAGTTTTTGTGTGACAACATATCTCCAGCCAGCGGTTGCACACACTGTCATAAAACCTACTCTTAGACCAAATTCTCTTCAGTCCTCAACCACATCTTGATAACAAGACTGCTTCGCCTCCAATGGAAAAAAATTCTATCTAGCATAAAGTCGCATACTGGAAAATGTGGTCAAAGTTGCCATGTGTAATGTTTACTACATTACAACGACAAAAAGTTAAAATTCAGGTGAAGGGAGACAACTTCTAACACCCAGCATGAAGTTCTAACCCTTCCTCGCGTCTATTTCGAAAAATATTTATATTAAAATAGTTTTAACAAACAAACTGTGAAATAGAAAAAGATCGTTTATTTCAGCAGGATTTTCTTCACATAAGGAATTACCAAACGCCGATGAGGCTGTGAGTCCCCCCTCCCCATTTACTTGTTTCAGTCATTTGACTGCGGCCATGCTGGAGCACCGCCTTTAGTCGAGTAAATCGACCCCAGGACTTATTCTTTGTAAGCCTAGTACTTATTCTATCGGTCTCTTTTGCCGAATCGCTAAGTTACGGGGATGTAAACACACCAGCATCGGTTGTCAAGCGATGCCGGGGGGAGGGACAAACACAGACACAGAAACATACACACATATTTATATATATACATATATACGACGGGCTTCTTTCAGTTTCCGTCTACCAAATCCACTCACAAGGCGTTGGTCGACCCGAGGCTATAGTAGAAGACACTCGTCCAAGGTGCCATGTGGTTCGTCTGCAAGCCACTTACCACACAGCCACTCCTACACTGGTGCCTTTTTAAACAAATCTTATGATCAGAAGAAGAAGGATGGCATCCACGATTTTTTCAGGTCCTCCGATGCAAGAGAGAAGAAATGAGGAGGTTACCCTTAGATGAGATATCTGCTAAAGCGATACATGAAAGGCGTGTCAAACCGAGTGATTTACATTTAGAAAGAAAATTATCCGTAGACTGGATCTGTATCGGAAAATTCCAGTAGATCTGTATCAGAGACAAAATTATTAATATAACATAATAACAATATATTGAATTTACTCGTGTACAATGCGATTTCGAATATAATGCGGTCACTTAATTTTGTACCTGAAGACATTTTATCCTCTTATATACTTTTTTTTTTACACCTGACTACAATGCTGTCCACACCAGTACAGTCCCTCAAATTACTTACATTCCCATGCAATAAACCTTACTTTAATTTGATTTACTCAGCACAAGAATAACCTTTATAGGGAACCCAGAAATTTCTAAAAACAGTCGTTATAAAATTAATGTTGCCATCTTCAAAAAAAAAAAAAAGTTCCCTCATTTATTTCCAATAGATTAGTCACAAGTAGTGAGTTTATCTTAATCTATATATTCCCTCAAATTACTCATACATACTCTTGTACCATTTTGGAAATTGATGTTTGGCATTAAATTACTTGCAATATAGCAAATAAATACGATAGATATTTTTTTAAAAATATGTCTTTATATAATGGTGTAAATATAATTTCGAATTTTGGCGCAAGGCCAGCCAAATCGGGGAGGGGATAAGTTAATTACATTGGCCCTAGTGTTCAACTGGTACTTATTTTATCGATCCTGGAAGGATGAAAGGTGAAGTCGACCTCGGCGGAATTCGAACTCAGAATGTAAAGACGGTCGAAATGCCGCTAAGCATTTTGCCCGGCGTGCTAGCGATCCTGCCAGCTCTCCACCTTATATAATGGTGTAATGATATTTTCTCTGTTTAGATAACAGTTATGTAAAGGAATTTATTACTATTACAATATAAAGAGCCTGTTACTCCCCCACCCCACCATCTTCTGCTGTTTCGCCTCCCCCCCGCACCTTTTTTCCATTTCCTTTGTTTCTTTCTAATTAAATTCTGATGCAACTTTTGTTTCAGTTGAACTTCCTACCAAGTCAGAAGTGGTGTCAAAAGTATTGCGTCTCTGAGAGAAGAGCATAAAACTCCCTCACAGCAGCTGTCACTGCTTTCTGCACGAACGGACTTTGATCTTGTTTTTAGTTAAAAGCTACCGGAGTTTCTTTTCTTCATATCAGTTACTTAAAATGTCGATTATTTATGAAATATCCTGGGTTGTCATTACTCATTTTTTAACCTTCTTTTATACGTGTTTTGCGATAGGGAGACTGATTCTATCTTTCATCATAAACCCGTTCAGTATTTTCGGCGTATTCAACTTCAGGCGGGGTCCAATCTTTAAAGCTCCTCCACCTCAATGGAATGATGAAGAACTCGGGACCCACGGGTTTCTGTCACTCAGTGTAAGTTACACTTTTACTTTTGAACAACTCCTGATACGCTGCTTTATTGTGTATATTAGAAAATACGATTTAGACAATATCATATGTTCATTGAAATTTGAATAAAAACTAAAACGTGAGGCTTGTTGGTGCCCGAGGAGAAATCATCTGATGTTTTGCGAAATTCTCGTGAGCCCTCCCTCTCCTTTTTTTTTCTGCTATTTACTCTACTGGCTCCTGCTAAGTCTCCAACCGATTTTTAGTTTTATTTAGTAACTTTGGGGTGTTTACAAGTTATTATTGTGCGCTTCATGGTTGGTATTCCTGGCGCTATCAAATAGTTGAGTTCAGTAAAAATTACAGGTAAGACTCTGGCTTACTTCACCTGTAATTATAAAATCTTAATTTAAAAACATCATCAGATTTGTTTCACATTTTTGCTGATAAAAAATAGAAATTAAAATTTCATTATACTTATATACCATTTTGTATATATTTTAGGATCTTTTCTAAAAGATGGACAGAATTTTCTAGTTAACTAAACAATTTGAAACTTCGTATACTGGTAGAATGTGTCAAAAGAAAACATTAATTTCAACTAGATTTTTTGAGAAAATTGTATTTTGTAACTTTTACGTAGTTTAATTCTTCGAATTTTAACAAATTTGACCTAAATCCATTTGCTGCGTCTAAGTAAACAGCACACCACACACACACACACGCACACGTGCTATTCACCCATCACTCCTGTCTTCTGCAGGTGCTAGAAATAACAGCTATATCTCTTAAATCGATGAATTTCGTCGCCCAATAAAAATATAAACGATATTTTTGGACTTTTAAAACATGTTCCTATTCGTTCCGCTTTCGCAGGACATCAATTTTTTTTGCGGTTTCCACGCATTGTCTTGTTATTTCGGATCTTTTCTAAAAGATGGACAGAATTTTCTAGATGTCCTGCGAAAGCGGAACGAATAGGAACATGTTTTAAAAGTCCAAAAATATCGTTAATATTTTTATTGGGCGACGAAATCCATCTATTTAAGAGATATAGCTGTTATTTCTAGCACCTGCAGAAGACAGGAGTGATGGGTGAATAGCACGTGTGCGTGTGTGTATGTGTGTGTTTTTACTTAGACGCAGCAAATGGATTTAGGTCAAATTGGTTAAAATTCGAAGAATTAAACTACGTAAAAGTTACAAAATACAATTTTCTCAAAAAATCTAGTTGAAATTTTAATGTTTTCCTTTGACACATTCTACCAGTATACGAAGTTTCAAATTGTTTAGTTAACTAGAAAATTCTGTCCATCTTTTAGAAAAGATTTGAACTAATAAATTTCTCCCTCGAAAAGTTTTATATTTTCTCAGTTTTCATGTTATCATTTGTTCGTTCATTTTTACTTCTGTTTTTCAAGCTTATAATGGTTTGACAAATACATATTGAGATATTGTTTTACATCCAGATGTCCTTCCTGTTTTTAATCTTTACTTGTTTTTCATGTATTACAATTTTTATTCCACTTGTCTTTCAAAGTATCAAGCTGCAGGACAATTTGCAAGGAATCCTTGTGTTTTCTGCCCAATGCTTTTTGTGTGTCTTTATTTACATTTATAAAGATGTTAATTATATACACACACACACACAGAGGCTTCCATACAGCTTCCATCTACCAATTTCACACTCAGAGATCGTTGGTTGTCCCAAAGTGTCTTGCAATGAAATAGAGCTTGTCATTGTATGGAAAAAAAGGGATCTCTGTACCCCAAACAGCCTAGCCTACCACAAGTTTGTAAATTTTTCTAAACAAGTTTAATGTTGAAAGCTATAAAGTATGAACTACCAATAAAAAAACCAAACCAGTTTGAATGTGTAATGCATAGCAAAATCAGAAAAAGTTCTTTAGGCATGCTTACTGTTGACACAGTTTCTTCTTTTATGCTGTTGACATTCCTGGCTATTTTTCTTATTATTTTTGTCTCTCTCTAGTGTAGGGACAATGGTGTTATCAGTTAATGTCTTTTTTTTACTACACTTTCGTCAACAGCTAGCATACAACAAGTTGTCTCAACTTATTGTATGTAAATAATTATCAATTTACAAATCCTCAACATTTAAGGTCTCTGTCTCACTGCCATACAGCCTTGCAGTTCATACCCATGTATCATACAAACTACTTTTCACTTTGAGAGAGATATCCTTTACGACACCAACAGAGATAAAAGCTCCCTGAACATTCTCTAGCACATTCTTACCATCACTGTTATACCCTTTGGAACATCCGTTAATATGCTTATTAGATTACCTTGATAACAGAAGCAATTAACTATTTTCTAGGAAACCATCCCACATTGAAGAAGAACATTTTCCTGTCTTCTTTTACTGTTTATTACTTCAGTGCATCTGCTTCACACAAAGTCTGTTTTCTCTGTAAGCCTGCCTGCAATTCCACTATATCTCTTGTATATTCACAGTTTATAAAGTCCTCACTCTAAGGAATTGTTAGCTATATCCTTTCTGTATATCAAGCAAGGACAAGGCCTCATGATTCTAGGTTTTGCCTCCACTTCTAGTATCTTCTCTCTCATTCAACTACTGTTTTAGCTGTAAGAACTGGGTCATCAGCATATAGGCATTCTCACTGTGAATTCATATGAAAGTCCTGTGTATAATAAATTGAAAGGGACTCAGAATTGAGCCTTGAGGAATCCCTACATGTATACAAATTTCATTGCTGTACCCATTGTTGACTGTTATCTTCTTGATTCCACCTCTATACATTGTTTGTGTGGCTCTTACAAACCATTCATCTACTCCTAGCTACCTCAGTGACCACCAAACCACAGAGCAAGATAGCTTGAGAATGCCTTTCTCAGGCTGATGAATACTTGGCCATTGTCATATGCCTGCCACACATTGATGACACTACAATGAAAGTCTTCCCAATTCTCATTGGTATTCCTGAATGACCAAGAGCCTTTCCTTCCTTTATATTCTTAATTGCTTTTTGTATCAGGATTTTGTCAACTGGAATGACAGATCTCTGTTGGCATTACTCTAGAAAGATTCTCTTTCTCTCATGCATTATCCACAGCCTCCACAGCTTATGATAGCATCTTTCTGTCTCTTTCTTTTCAATGCCAATGAGAGTAAATGTGCAGGGCACAGTGGGTGGGAAGAGATGAAATTGGGGAGGTGAAGGTGGACTGGCAGTAGATTTATGCTGAGACAATAATGCTGAACTCTCATTCAGGATAAGAGCAGAGTGGAAGGTATTTGCCCTGATTAAATATGTGTTCAAAGCACATCTGGACAAAACCTTGTGTAGCTATCTCTTTAATTGTACCATTCTACCTGCACTTTTATATGCAAGTGGGATATGGACTACTGCCCAGGAGAAGGAACAGTGGATGGCTATGATACAGGTGACCACAGAAAGATCCATATTGGGGATATCATTGTAGGAGCATATCTGGAACCAGGTAATTTGTGAATAGAGTGGAGTGAATGAAGAGACAATGGAATAACAAAAGCACAATCTTCACTGGACTGGAAATTGTCGCAAGATTCACAAACAACAGGTGGAACTATCCAGACCACTCAAAGACAATGGAGAATGCATTGTGACAAGCACTGTGTGATAGTCTAATAGTCTGGTCAATAAAGTAAATATATTGTTAGATTTACTCAGTGAATATTAAATATTTTCTCAACTGATATGACTTTCCATTTCAGAGTTGTTGCTTTTGATCAAAGGGGATATTCACTCTCTTCCAAATTTACTGATAAGAAGGATTTCACATTTGAAAAACTGTCTGCTGATGTGTCTGAAGTTATTCAAACACTTGGTAGGTTCCAGCTAAAGACTAATTTTCTTGCTATTATTTCAATTTAAGTTAAGATGGTGAGCTGGCAGAATCATTAGCAAGATGGACAAAACGCAAAGCAGCATTTCTCTGCCCTATGTTATGAGTTCAAATTCTGCTGAAGTCAACTTTGCCTTTAATTCTTTCGTGGTTAATAAAATAAGTACCAATCAATTACTGAAGTCAATGTAATCAACTAACCCTTTGACCAAATTACTGGAATTGTGCCTAGAATTGAAAGGATTGCCATATATACTCATGTAAAAGTTGAATTTTTTAGACCATTTTTTTAAGGTCAAATTTATGGGATCGACTATTACATGGTTACTACTTTTGAAGGGGTGAAATTCAAGCTAGAATCCAAAGTACTGTATCAGCAGCAAAAGCCCAACTGATCTACAGTAATATTACCAATTCTATGCATCAAAACACATATTCTAGTAAATAGCAAAACCCATAAAGAAGACCTCAAAGTTATTATAGATATTTACACTTTCTCTTTTATTTGTATCCATCAAACTTATCAGATTAGCTGAGTGAAATCAATTTATATCTCATAATCATGTTATATTACCACTGGTAGCATTTCTACCTGGTACTAGCATGCCTACCGTAATATAGTGCATACAGCCGATACCTACTCGGCGTGTTTCACATCATAGGGTAAACAGTGTGTTGTGGGATGTGTATATGTTGTTCCCAACAGAGATGAAAAAAAAGGGGCAGAGTTCTGATTGAAGCAAGTACTAAAACCCCTCATAACTTTTTTTTTTTATTTTTACGAATTTTCACAAAATATTTTCTGATTCTGTCTTCTGCGTAATGGAATTAATGATTACTCTTTTACTTGCTTCAGTCAGGTGACTTGTGGCCATGCTGGTGCACCGCCTTTAGTCAAGCAAATCGACCCCAGGACTTATTCTTTGGAAGCCTAGTACTTATTCTATTGGTCTCTTTTGCCAAACTGCTAAGTTATAGGGACGTAAACACACCAGCATTGGTTGTCAAGTAATGTTGGAGGGGACAAACACAGACACACAAACACACACACACACACACATATATATACATATATACGATGGGTTTTTTTCAGTTTCTGTCTACCAAATCCACTCACAAGGCTTTGATTGGCCCGAGGTTATAGTAGAAGACACTTGCCCAAGGTGCCATGCAGTGGGACTGAACCACTCCTGCACTTTTTTTTTCAGATTATCCAAAAAAAAAATCTTTTTTAAATAAATTTTGTGAAAATTCATAAAAATAAAGTTATGAGGAGTTTTAGTGCATGCTTTGATCAGAACTCTGCCAAAAAAGTTTTAGGATGTCGTGTGCAGTTACCAGTAAATGTCTGTACTATAGTGTAGAGTTGTTAATCAGGAGCAGGGATTCCCAAAGTGTGTTTTGCAAAACCCCAGGATTCCTTGAAAGTTATCAGAGGTTCCACATTTTTAAAAATAATGTCAAAGGATTCTGTGGCAAAAAAAAAAAAAGTTGGGAACCATTGATCTAGCAAATAACTAAATGTTTTCAGGCTTACCAAAGTCATGCCTCCGTACGAATTCCTGCAGTGGTGTTTGCTGTTGTTTGCCAATAGTGCAGCCTGTGAAATATGTTTCTCATCATGTAAACAGACAAGTCTTTATTGTATCTGGAGATGAGGAAAATATAAAGGTTGCATGGAAACCACTGATCTAGCAATTAATTGAATGCTTTTAGGCTTACCAAAGTCATGCCTTTGTATGAATTCAGACTGGCATTTGCCAGTAATGCTGTCTGTAAAACACATTTCTCGCCATGTAAACGAATGTATGATGCATGTGTTTATTGTGCTTGAAGATGTGTGCAGGCTTGCAGCATATCCTGTGCATACATTTTAGTAATGGTGATGTAGCACCCATCATCAGATGTATAGTGCTCGCTATTAAATGGTGTTTTACTATAAGCACCAAGCATTCCACCTATAGAGCAGGCTACAGTAAGGTAGCCACACAATTTTGAAACAGTGTTGTTTCTACATACAGGATAATATGGTACATTGACCCACAAGTGTTGTCCTGTTGTTTGTGAAATACTAGGATCAACTTTTATACGGGGTCTATGAAAAATACCCAATATTTTGGCCAAAAATAGGGGGTCAACTTTTACATGAGATCAACTATTACTCAAGTATTTATGGTATTTCAATCTAAGTTAAATTAAATATGTTTATTTACTTGTATTAAATTTTTCAGTATGGTATAGATAATTCTTTAAATTAAGATTGTTTTTTTTTTAAGATTTCAACAGTTAATAAATGCACTAACAACTTTACATTTCAACCAAAGTTCTCCTGGAAAAATATATTTTAGAAATTATACTCCATTCCAACCCCAGCTCAAAGTTAGATTTGTAATTTTAGACTTTCAGATAAAGCGAATAGGTCAGTAGTTATTACTGATAGTACCATTTCAGAGTTCAAATCTTGAAACTGTCACCATATTTTATCATTCACAAGCATATTATGTATCAGTAAAAGTATGTAAATTATGTGAGGTGATGTATCTCCATTAGTTTTAACAATGAAGACTCAGTTGATCAGTCAACTAAGTTACCTGCTCATTGAATAAGCATGTAAGTGGCTGAGTATTCCACAGACATGTGTACCATTTGTATAATCAACAGGAAGAATTAGCATGACACAGTATGTGACAACTCTGTATTTTTGAAATACAGTTACTAAGATGGGCTTCTTCACAGTTTCCCTCCAATCAGTTTCACTCATTAGGCTAGGGTTGAGCTGAGGTAATTTAGTAACAGGAACCTTGTCAAAATACTTGGCAGTGAGATTGAACTGGGGGCCTTCATGTTTACAAGCAAACTTATTACCTATTCACCCATTCTATGTCAACAGAATACCGTAATAGTGTATGAACTACATTTTATTCAGAACACAACTACACCAGTCATCTTTAGAAGGCATTCAATTACATGCTTAACCCTTTCGATACCTTTTCATTACACATCCCCATTTAATTTTTAATGAATTTAAGTTTCAAAGTTCTCTCCCTTCCCTATCTTGACAAGACACTAATGATTTTTGTTCTTTTCATTTTAATTTTGATTTATTAAAAATTCATTATTTTCTCATTACATTGTGTCAATTTGCACTTGATAAGATTATTTCTTATATTCATGGGGCAAATTAAACACCTACAAGTTATCTTTTATTTATTATTATAGGTTACAAAGATTGTGTGCTTGTTGGCCATGATTGGGGAGCTCTAGTAGCATGGAGTACAGCTGCTAATTATCCTCATTTGGTTTCCAAATTAATCATTATGAACTGCCCACATCCAACAGTTTTTTCAAAGCATATTTGGAGCCATTTCTCTCAACTTAGAAAATCATGGTAAGAATATCACATTTTTTATTCACTTCAAAGCAGCTTTTCCGAAATGGAGTTCCTGGGAAGAGCTTCTATGGGTTCCACAACAAATACTGATATATATATAGGTAGGCAAATTGTATGTAGATGCATTTTTGAGTCATTTTTTTTTGTTTAATATTGTATTCATAATTAATTATACCTGCACAGAAAGACGGCAAAGTGGCAGAATCACTGGAGAATTGTACTAAATGCTTTGCTCCATTCGTTCTAAATCTTTGCATTGTGAGTTCAAATCCTGTTGAGGTCAACTTTATCTTTCACCCTACAGATGCTGATAAAATAAAATGCTGATCAAGTATTAGGACCAATGATCTTGACTGGCCCCTTCTCATCAAACCATTACACTTGCACAGTATATTCCCTAAGGTAGGGGAAACCTGGCCTCCATAAGTAATAAGGCCGCTTTACTGGTAATATGAATTCTTAACAGGAAGTTCTGACAAAACAAGGTCTTGGTTAAGATGAATTCCTTAAACTTTCTTTGTGACACCAGATTTAGGATTGTCAACCATTTTACTGTCAGTTTTATGATTTTTTTAATCTTCTGTGATATTTAAGAGAAAGGAAATAAACATTTAATCATTCTATGAAACAGAATGTCTTGGGGGTTCCTCATGAGTAAAATGTTTGGGAAATGCTGCTCTAAAATATTTTCTTACAATTTAACCCTTTAGCATTTTAGTTACTCTGCCAAATGTAGAGCTTTTTTATTCTTATAGTCTTGAATTAATCATGTATTGTCTCATAGCTTTGAGATTTTGATGATGCTCTTGTCCAGTTTTAGAATGTTATTGTATATTTTTGTTTATTAATGATTCTTGTTAATATTACAGTTGTTTTAGAAATATAGTGTTGTTTTCATTGTATTAATAATTAAATATTATTTATTATTATATTTGTTTTATTTAATTTTGCTAAAATAAATCTTTGATAATGTGTTAATTTTAAATAATAGATATTTACGATTGATTTGCTGTAAATTATTTTAGATGATTGAGTAAATACTGGTTGAATTGTAGGGTAGGTGTGAGAGGTTAGATCAGGCCAGTTTGAACATAAAACAGATGGAATATTTTGGCCAGATATGGCTGGTTTAAATGCTAAAAGATTAAACAAAATATCTAATGTAGTTACAAAGAGTAGAAAGTTGGTTCTCCCAACTTTTTCTTTCATAAATTCTTGATACCCAAAGTTTGTTTAAATGTAACATACATTTGCTGTTCAATATTGAATTAAATATCAACGCATTCAACATTGTCATTTTTAATTAAGGTCTTAATTACACCCCACTCCCTCTTTTGCTACAGGTATATATTTTTCTTCCAAATGCCATATATCCCAGAATGGATGTACTCGCTCAACAGATTTGAGGCTTTTTCTAGAGTTTTCACCAGTCGTGTTGGAGTCAGAAGTGAAAATATGACAAAGGATGATATTGACATTTACAGATATGCATTTTCCCAGCCAGGTGAGCGAATCAGTCAGAATATTTTGACTGGATTATGAAAAGCTACATGGAATTCTAAAGATAATGATAGCAGTCATTTTTATGCATAATTTTCGATTTTAATTTCACTCAATTTTTTCACATTACTTTCACACACACACACACACACACACACACATGTATAAAATACTTTATTCTAATACTTCTATGACTGATACTTTTTTCCGTTGCTTTTATAAATGATATCTTCATGATTTAAAAGGATAACTTTTCTGGGTATTTTATATATTTTTAAAATCAAACCTTTACATTGATTAACCCTTTCGTTACAGTATTTATTTTGGGATGCTCTGTGTTTCTTTCAATTAATTCTAAATATAACAAATTTAGTAAAATAACTTAGTTATCATTAAGCTAGTGTCAGGAACATAAATTGTGACTAAAGTTTGGTGGAAGGTTTTAATTCAAAACTTATGGAAACAAGACATTTGTACTCAGAGCCAGAGCCAGTTTCAGCCGGGTTGGTAATGAAAAGGTTAAGATGTGTATTCATATAAAATTTAGTCTTTTCATTTGTAAACATTATCTTTCAATTTTTTTTATTTCCTTTTTATTTCACCCAAAATTTATTTGGATGTAGGACTCCAGCTTTACTAAAAATCTTATAACTACATTTTATCTGGTCATTTGACTTTCTTCAGACCTTTACATGAAATAAGTATTTATGTATCTAGTCAACTGCTAGCTAAGAAATCTGGTGTTACAAAGGCCAATGTTACAAGTAATTGATGTATTCACTAGTACTATATAACTTTTATTTATTTTTAACTTTGTCATTGCTATAGTATTATTTTCTGCAACTTAGACCATATTTAACAGGTATTAGTAAGACTCATTCTTTAGTACTTGCACCAAGTTTTATAAGCTTACGTTAGATTCATTAGTTATACATAGATGCACAGCTTTTACCCTCATATATTGTGTTAATTTACTAAAACTAGAGTTATGCTTAGCACTTACTTACAAGTAAGTATTCAATTAGCTATTCTCACTTCTTAGTTTGCTGAACAGGTAAAGTTTTTAAGGTTGCTAAATGATATTCATAGTAAAAATCATCCTCTAATGTCCATTTTTCATGCAGGCATGGGTTGGACAGTTTGAAAGGAGCTGGCCATCCGAAGAACTGTCCAGGCTCCCAGGCTCCAATTGTCTGTTTTGGCATGGTTTCTATGGCTGGATGCCCTTCCTAATTACAGAGAGTTCTGGCTGGTTTTTATATGGCACCAACACAGATGCCTTATATGTGGCACCAACAATGATGCTTTATTGTCATTATTTAAAGGTTTTTCTTCAGTGACTTAATGAATCTAAATCTGTGTTCTTTTTCTTTTCAGGAGCAATCACAGGACCCATCAACTATTACAGAGCAAATTTTCTTAATAGACAGGAAAAACTATCTAAAAACATTCTGAAAATGCCAGTACTTATTATTTGGGGAAAGCAAGATGCCTTCCTCAACCATGAAATGGCTGCAGAATGTAGTAAATATGTTAATAATCTTTTGATAAAATACATCGAAGATGCTACACATTTTGTTCAACTGGACCGACCAGAAATTGTTAATAATATCATGTGGCAATTTCTTAATTAGTTACCAAAATATAGTTACTTCTAATACTGATTAATCACGTGTATACTTACAAAAATGACTTGTTTTGTAACTTCAAAGTCTTTCTAATGTTGATTTTTTTTTGTTACTGAGTGAGAAACTTGAAAAGTGTACTAATGCAATATGCTGCAAAAGTTACACACACACACACACACACACACACTTCTAATTGATCCTGTTGTAAAGATGACTTTCAACTCTAGACAATCCACTTTGTTTTCTAATAAATTTTGTGTTTATGACTTTGGAATAAATAATTAAAAAAAACTCATCTGTATTTCTTTAAATTAATTTATTCTTGAATTGATAACAATATTCTATATTCTCAGGCATTTGAATTTTCCTAAACAATAGAATAGCAAGTTGGATTCAGTATCTCATGGTCACACTTTCTAACTCTGTTGCATCAGAAATGTATATTAGTTATATAGTGGAGTTTATCAGCTGATCCCTTTCTGAAAAAGAATTAGCTTTCTGTTTGTGTCATGGTTGGAATGTTTTTGCATGTTCATATGTTTACCCTTCACCGTTCTGTCTCTGCAATGTTTGATGCTGCTGTCTCTGGGACTGTAAGTTTCTATGTGCACCAACTACATTGGATGGTCAGCAATATATATATCAGAAAGTTGTATTTTGTGTATTTTTAATTCTTATACAAATATCAGCTTTTGACCCCAAAAGTTCAATTGACACCGAGGCATTTATCAACACCCTGAGTAGTTACATCAACTCCCAGGGATTGATATCACCACTTTGGAGACCCTTGGTTTACACCAAAAGCTGGATTTCATTGGAAAGCCTAATTAGTTCAATTATCCAGGCTTAATCAAAGCTTGAGCGTATGCAACTACATGGATATTAAAATCTCTTGTTGTAACATAAAGAACTTCATAAATATTAAATCTTATAGATGCATTTTCAGTTGCAATATGCATTGGAGATCAATGTGTTACAATTTGTATATACATCTCTATCCAAGGAAGTTTTTTTCCAGGTTTTTCCAGAGATATCAATGACTAAACAATATTTCAAATTACTTTCTTTTAACTAGGTGGAAATTCATAGATTCACAGAATCCACCTGGATATCGTTTATTCCATGGAAGGAATGTGAAATAGCTTCAGCTGGGAAGTGAGACCTGCTCAAGGTCTCTGCATGTTAGGTTACTATTTTGTACTCTGTACCATTCAACAATATTCTATAAATAATTTTATGTGTAATTGACTGGCTGATTATCAATGTAGGTTGAAGGAACATCTTTTTATCAGTCTGTTTTCTAATGTATAAATATTCAAATATTGTAAAGATAAGTTCTACGTAAGCCACGTCTATGACCTAATACTTTATTTCTGACTGAGGTCAGTATTATGTCATTTATGTTACTAATACCCTTGTTGTTTCAGTAAAATAAATTTAAGAATATAAATAATTTTATCATGATTTCAATGTTTTAGATAAAATCATTTGCTAACTATTCATTTATATCAAATACAAAGGTAGTTTATTCACATTTCATGTGCCTCTTGTAATTAGAATTTATTTTTACCTGTTTTACACCTGCTTTTTTAAAATGGTTTCAAATTTTGGCACATGACCAGCAATTTTAGGGGAGAGATTAGTTAATTACATTGACCCTAATGCTCAATTGATACTGAAAAGAGGATAGGCAAAGTTGATCTTGGCAGAATTTGAACTCCCTACATGGGAGGTAATGCAAACCTACCAAAAACATTGTGTTGCTGTGAGTTCTTTGGAGTATTTATGTAGCTATGGAGTGTGTGTAGTGGTACTATATGCATGGGGGCTTATATTGGGGATGGGTGGGTGGAAAAGAATCTATTGGGTCTTCTCTGCTGTCCACCCTCAATATAAGCTTCCACACATATAGTACCCCTACATACACTCCATACCTGCATAAACTCTCCAAGGAATTTAGCCAAAACATAAGCAGAAAACATACAAAAACACAGATGCTTAGGATGCACCCTTTGGGCACTTTCCTCTGAAAATGCTACACATATTGTACCACAGTGTACATTCCAACCCTACTAGAACACTAATCCTAAACAAACATACACACTTTTCCAGAAAACTCTTGTCAGCTTGCAACACTACCAGAGTCTGTGTTTTGGTGCCAAAGGACATAACTTTTAACTTAAACTTGCTCAGTTCATTTCGTTGTTTTTTTTTTCACAGCAATTACAAACTGGATGTGACTTTTCACCTCCAACAATAGAGAGCAGTTGGCACATGTCTTTCCATAACTACCATCTCTGAAGAGTGCAAGGTTACATAATCAGCTGTTATCTAAACACGTTGTTGAACCCCCAGTGCGAAACTGATTGGTAAGATCAGCCACGATGGATGTATAATACTGAACACTTCGATTAATGTACCCACTCTATTGATAAATATACAAGTGCTTATTTTTTCTAATTTATGGATTCTTTGTCGATGTGGACACTTTTAACATACGAGGTAGCATTGTCACAGGAACAAAAATGTAATGTGTTCATTAGAAAGTAGCTAGGCCTACTTCAGATATTGAACTGGGGAAGGTACTAATGGTGATGATGATGCTGAGAGAGTTGAAGGAGATGGAAATCAAGTGTAATCGACCAGATGTGAAAACGGCCAAGAAGTGGAAAGCAGAAACTGACGACGTTCTGTCTTCTCTTGCACACCGAGATATGGTGGGTGCAATGCAAGTTCATCGGAAGGGACTTGGTTTTGGTGCAGATCAGTTTAGACCATTTGCAAGTATGATGCAGAGTGAATGCAGATCTGTTGTTAGCAACAGCATCAAAATGAGGGAAGCAGAGAGAAGAGAGTTTCATTTGATCCACTGCATTCAACAAGGACAGATGATGAGATGGGAGGAAGATGTTGTTGAGAGGAAAATAAGTTGGGATGAGTTATGGAGGTGGACCACATCTAGGATAAGTTTTCTGATTCGTTCATCCTGTGATCTTTTGCCATCACATGTAAATCTAGTAAGATGAACCATCTCAGAGAATGATATATGCAAATGTGGAAAGGTCAGAACAGTGAGAACAAGACAGTAAAAACAAACGGTGAGGGCCATTAAGCCAAGACAATAGAAAAATTATTATGAACACCAGGACAAGCTATGAATGGAGGACATGCTTGTTCTTGTTATCACTTTCACCTTCTGCAAAAAATCCTAAATTTTATTTAATTTGCTTTGCGGGAAGGACTGTTTCAACGAAGTCGTGTATTGTCCATGCCTTCGAAACGTGGAGTAGATGAAACAGAGACAACTGAAGAAGGAGAATATTCTTTATGTTGTATGTCTCGTTTCTCTGTTTGTTTTTTTCGTTGTTTGAAAAATAGTTCGTTTTCTATGTTTTTGTTTTTATGTTTGCGTTTCTCATTATGTTCAACGTTTTTTTTATGTCTTGTACCCATATATGCATGTATATATACATATATATGTAGGTATGTACAGATATGTATGTATATATGCATATACTTATATATTATTTATATTATCTATATATATATATGTATATCATTTATATACATACATACATATGCACACACACACATATATATATATATATATACATACATACATACATACATACATACATACATACATACATACATATATACATGCATATATTTACATATATATATATATATATATATATATATATACAAAATAAGAAAATGGAGAAATACATCCAAATCAAATATCAACTACCAGATGATCTTAATATCATGTAAACCGAATGCTTTTATTTCTCATTTTGTATGTATATACAGATATTTAATGCTTTGCATGGTACTTTAGTACTATTGTGGTCCTTGGTTTTGCTATTATATCGCTAATAATGGGATCTATATATTGTTTTGCTAGTATTGGTGTTATTAATAATAAGAATAATAATATTGGTAGCATTAGTGGTAATGATGTTAACATTAATGACATTTTGTAAATTAAAATAAATTAATATAATGTACTCTTGACTCTGTATATCTGCATTTGGGTATTAATATGTGTATGTTTTTCTACATTGTGATATCACAATATTAAGTTGAAAAACTATAACATTGAATATGGAACATATGTATGTTTATTGATTTATATTATTTATATTATCATGTATGTGTATATGTATATGTATAGGAGTATAAGTATATGCACTCATATGTATATGTATATGATTTATTATGGGTATGTACCCACACTTATATGAGTGTATATGTAATTTGGTTTGTATTTCATAATCTCCGAAGAGGCCTTAGGATATTTTTGTAAATGTCTCATTTATAACTACATTTTGACCTACCACACATGGCTAATATGAGTAAAATGAGACATGCTTATCTGCATGGCCGAAACAGCTGTAAGATGTAGTTTATATTTATATTTATATTTATTTATATTTATATTCTCTTATACATATTGTACTTACTGTATCATATTACTCCTTCACGTACACTGTTTTGTTCTATATTATTATGTTTGACCTTAAAGTTTCTTATGTGGTGGTTTAATAAAGTATGTGATTGGGTATTATCTGGAAATTGATATTTGATTTGGATGTATTTCTCCATTTTCTTATTTTGTATTATGAATTTGTGGTAAAACATTTTACCTTTGCCCATATAATACAGTAAATGAATTAATTGCATCGCAATTCTTAACATTTATGTATTAACTTTGTTGGGTACTTCACTAGCAGTATATTGGATATATGTTATCCCATGGAGGGTTGCATTTACAACCCCTATCTCAATTTGTATATATATATATATATATATATAAATATATAAATAAATATATATATATATAAATATATATATATACATATATATATATATATATATACATATATATATACATATATATATATATATATATATATATATATATATATATATATATATATATATATATATATATTATATATATTCATATATATAGATGTATACGTGTGTGTATATATATATATATATATTGCCCACAGGGAGCTAAATACACATATATATACATACACTTATTTATATAACACATACACACACACACACACACACACACATTTTCTGATACTATTGGATAAATACAAAACCAGAACAGTTGAGCAAAAGTATTTCATTATTCTGAATTAGGCTTGCATATAGCATATCAGGAATAAATCGCTTGTGCCGATCAATGATCGACCTGTCTGCATTCTGTTGAATTTAAACTGCTCGGTGCTACAGAAACAGAAACGCAATTAATTTAACCGAAGTGAAATTAGGAGTGACCTCCCTTAGCGTTGGTATCGATGAATGCGATGGCGTTGGCAAGACTTGCACTTTCGAGATGGGCACCAAGAATGGTATATATATCTTTATTTATCTATTGCACTCCAGATCTTTTTCTTTAAATTTAAATTATTAATGTTTTTGTTATAGTTGTTGAAGTTTTTTCTGGTTATGTGTCTATGCACACTTTTTTCTTTTCGTTTTTGATAACACCTTGCATCGTATATTTGCATTTGTAACCTGATCAAGGTCTCTCAATAACAACATCAGAGACGCATCATGAGTCGGTGTGTTGGAAGGCATTCGTTAAAAATATAGTTATATGTAGCAAGTGGATGACTGACGATGATGGATAACTAAAAATAAGATGAACACAACACTTCTTGATTTGTTTATATACTAACGCCTTCGTTTGTTGTTAGTGAAAATGTTTAGGGTCAATATAAGAGGATACATTTCTATTAACTTCGAAATTAGGCGTATTTTACGATTTTTCATTAATAGCAACCCTCCCAACTTTAGCCTCCGTATTTATTAAGAAATGTCACGTTTTTATTTACTTCGATTTGTGTACAAATAGAGAATAGTTGATTGATTTAAATAAAGGTGTACAAAAGGTATTAATTTTATTGACCTCAATCGGACGAAAGACATTCGATCCAGGTAAGATTTGGATTCAGCCCTGAGATAAACAAAATTAAATATTTTAATTACATTACGTCCGGGACTCGATTTATGGCAAATTCATCGTTCGAAACACGGCAAAAAATAGGTCCTCGTGAAGGATGGGGGAGATTGCACTCGTTGAATTTTTACGTATGAAACGAGTAGCGGATTAAGATATGTATTTTAGAGGCCTCCATCCAAAGATTACGTGAAAAGTTTCGAAAATATCACTGGGGTCGTCATAACTGTAACCCAGGAAACCAGCGTGGACATGTTTACAAAGTCAGAAAACAGCACAGCTCCTTCCATGACTTTCGGAAACATTTTTTCATGCTAAGAGTTGCTGAAGCATGGAACAAACTGCCAGCATCAGTTGTTAGTTGTCGGAGCACTGCATCCTTCAAAACTTCCATGCTTCCTGAGATTCACCAACACTACACCTGATTTTCTCCCCTCCATACACACCCAAGCATGTATCTGACTCATATACACTGTTCACTTTCCAGACATTTGTACATTACTGCATATGCTTTATACGCACTTTTGACAAGTTGTGGTGCACCTGAGCACTGTATACAATAATTTCATTATATTATTATTATTTATTTCCACTTAATAGTGGACATTCCGTTAGAACAAATTATACTGCGGTATATACCATGTGAAAAACTTTAACATTGGGTTTTGGTGTAAAATGCACTTTTGTTTATATCGCGAGCGGGGAGATAAGTCTCCCTATAAGAGTGCATTTGCACCAAAAGCTAATATGAGAGTTTCTCTCATTGTTTGGGATCTGCCGCACTCTTACAGAACGTCTACGTTTAAGTGGGAACAGATATTATCTCTCGGTATTAATACCGCCTCTGTCGCTAATATATATTTTTTGCAATATCTTAATTCGAAGTATCGAAAGTAGCGCTTGACTTCAATGGAATTCACCACCACCAATTTTACTTGGAACAAGCAGATCTTACCCCCAAATTTGGCGGGTAAGGTACATAGTCGTTTGAATCAATCTCAGTATGGTGGTGGCAAAATGAGTAATTTCTGTTTTCTCGTTGTTTTCTCCCAACCTGTTTGAAATCATTACATTGTATTACATCATTATTTTGTACTGCTTCTTCATCTTTAGGAGTAAAAACTGGTCATCATAGTTGTTGTCGAAGTTGAAAGAGTCTAAAACATAGTCAGGTGGCAGGTCCTCTTTTTCCAAGAAATTTTTCCTCAATTTTGACTCGATTGTAATTGAAGTCGGTAATTAAATATCTGGATAAATTTTAGTGTTTAACAATCAATTTTGTTTTTTCTGTTGGATTCCAAACCAATTTTTCTCCCACACTAATGATAATTTTCAAGTTTCAAAAATGATGTCTAAAATGGGGTAAAATGAGTAATGTCTAATTTCAATGATTTCTTCTTTTTAACTGCATCGTAAGTAAATATATATTGAAGAGAACGCTCCAACAGATCGTGGAAAAGCTATAGATAATATTTTATGTTGAGTTTTTTTAGTCAAGTTTCTTTAATTTCATCATGTGCCATTTTCCCTAATCTTCTTTTATTTAACCTAGACATTAAAATTGTTTTTGCATTTCTGATCTGTCTGATATTTAGGAATAGATACTGATGTGTATGAATTTGTTTTCAGAAGAATTGAAGTGGTAAATTTACCTATCTTGGGTTACTCATTTTGCCCCAGCCAAATAGTCTTTTATATGCTCAAAGAGAACGGCGATAATTTTCTGAAATAGGGATCAGATTATGTTATAATGCTTTTAATGCATTTAGGAAAGACCATTTGCTTAACTGATTAAATTTTTGTATGGTAGCAAACATTTGTAAAAATATATTTTGGCTCAAAGTCAAAAATGCAGCAAAAGCACACCATTTTGCCCCTTTCCCCATATTAATGGCACTGTCTACTATCCAGGTATAGAAGACACATCTATAGGCTTTTGGCAATGCCATTTTACAACTGTGGAAAGAGTGGTTCATATCCAGACAGACTAGTTGATGGTCAGCACACTGCCAGCTCATCAGTGTGTTATGGCTGGCCATATAGCCTTGAATGTTTTGTTGACCAGCAAGATAACCTTGCAGTTAGTCAGGTGTAATTTGTCAATCTCTGGTCAGAGTATTGTTTTATTCTTTCGTATGTTTCAGTTGTCTTCAAGGAGGTGTCCAAGCAGCCATCCTGGGGGCACTGCCTTGAACGGTTTTGTCAAACAAATCTACCTTAGTACTTATTTTTTAACTATGGTGCTTATTCCATCTGTTTCATTTTACTGAACCACTAAGTTATAGTGATGTAAACTAACTAGCACCAATTGCTATTTGGTAGGAAAGCAAGCACATGTATATATATATATATATATATATATATATGTATTTATTTATATATATATATATATATATATATATATATATATATATATATATATGTATGTTTATTTATATATATATATATATAATTACTGTTCCGTGATGGTAAGCTCAACAAAAAAGTACTCCATCTGGTGAGAGATAAATATTATTTAATAGATACATGTTTTTACATGCTACTAATACACTGTTTGGCTTGTTCTCAGCACAAGAAACTATTAGTAGCACATAAAACATGTCTAGTGCCTATTAAATAATATATATATATACAGTTTCTGTCTACCATTTTCACTCTCATAGCATTGGTTGGCTTGAGACTATAGCAGAAGACACTAGCCCAAAATGCCATGCAGTAAGACTGAACCTAAAATCACATGATTGCAAAGCAAACTTCTTAACCACACAGCCATGCCTGTATGTAATTTTGATTCCTTATTTTGTAAGAAAGGAAGTAAAACTTGTAAAGAGTATCAGATCTACATTTTGAACATTCTAGACTTGACATATTGCTGCTAGTTTGATATAATTTGTTGGAAATTTTTTTCTTAACTAAAAAACTAAGTTTTTTTTTTCCTTTTTATGAATGTGTAGCTGAAGTTGGCATTGCTGGCAGAATCGTTAGCATATTGAGGAAAATTCAAATTCTGCTGAGGTCAACTTTGCCTTTCATATATATATATATATATATATATATATATATATATATGAAAGTGTTTATGTGGTCAAAGATATGGTGTATGCTCTTTATTTTATTTTATTTATATTTTTGTCAATGAAAAATTTTCACTTTTTTCATTTTTGCAAAGATGTACAATTAAAATCTAATGGAAATATTTCCAGTGCTAATATATAAATTGTATGAATGTTTGATTTTATTTGTTATTTATTCTTTTTATTTTCCAGAACTTTACTGTGCCAAACAGATATTTCCAGAAAAATTCAACACAAATGAAGGTATTGTGCCATCCAACTTTGAATTGGTAATTCAGCCATATTTATTGTTATTTCTTTTGATATATTCAAATTTTGGAAAATTGATTCTTGTAGGATTGGAATATTGGCAAACTGAACCATATTGCAATAGCTGTGACAGATTTAAACAAAGCCGTTGCTCTTTATAAAGATGTTTTAGGAGCCAAAGTTAGCAGTAAAATGGTAAGTTGTTTCTTCTTTATTAAAATCCATCCATCCTTCCTCTCCCCGCTCACTGTTCCTGGGAGGGTTATGGAGGTAAAGTCTTTAGACACCTCCTCCATAGAGTCCTATCAGAAACAGTTGCCATTAGACTTTCTGGGTGAATTCCCAAGCATTGCTCAGCTGAGATTATGGATATTATCCAACTATCTCATTTTTGGTTTACTCCTAGGTCCCCTGTGGCTGGTTTGGTTTGAAGAATTTGTCTTGCAATTCTTTCCTCTGCCATTCTAATCACGTGTTCAAAGCACCAGAGCTGTGACCTCAATGCACAGAAGTAGTGACTTGACCTGGAGAGACTCCTGATCTCCAAGTTATAGACCCTGTTGAGTAATGTTACTCCAGAGATCCATCTGAAGAACCCTATCCCTAGCCTTGTTAAGATGAAGTTATGAAGACACTACTTAAGATAAATAATCTTTCTTGCAAGGGAGATCATTCAACTATTTAGCTTCATAGACCAAACTGATAGTTTGGTAACCAGCTAAAATAGACATTAAAAATCAAAAGGAGAAAATAAGCAGCTTTGCAAGTTTAACTTGGTGTTTATTGAACAAGAGAGGTGCGAAATTTAAGAAATGGAGTTTCGTCGGGTGGCTTGTTCATGTAAATTGCCTACAAAGTACAGTTGAAGGAATTGAGGATCTTGATTTTCAGCAGGTATGAGCGATCCTATCCTATGATAAATCTGTCCCGGCACATTGAAAGTTGGCATAAACTTGCCTTCTTGAACAACATTAGTGCCGAAAGATGTCATTTGGAATGCACAATTGTACTTCTGGATGTTATTGAGGAAATGTTTTGACTCTGTAGTTGTGTCTGCGTAGAGTGACTTCAAAAGCTGTGGTGGATCCTGCAGTGGAGTGAGGTTAACTTTTCCATTAGCGCAACACATAGCAGGAGTTTCTCTTGACCACTTCTTAGCATTGCAGAAAGAGCAAGTGATGGACATATCTCCAATGTTCATATCTGGATGGCAATCATAATGAAGCTTAGGCTTGTAGTCGAAAGCCTTAGTAACCATCGTGAGCTGCATGGCATTGAAAACCCTCGTCTATTAGCTCTTTGTTGAATGGAAGTCTGCAGCATAGTATATCTTTGTTGTAAGGTGTGGGAAGCTCATGCAGCAGCCATATTGGCGGCATTCCTGACCAGGCGTGTAACGCTTTCGTTATTGTTCTCTGCAGCTCGTGCAGCAGCAGTTGAGACAGCATCAGCAGTTCGTCGAACTTGACGCTGGTGATGTATTTGGCATGCTCTTGAAGTGGCTTTTACGTTCAGCTTTTTGTGATCGTCCAATGTCAGTTTCTACTGATGATTCGTTTGCCCTTCTTGCTGATGATCTTGCAGCTTTCGCAGTTTTTCATCCAATTGAAGAACTCTTCCTTCAGGCCATGATCTAAAATAAGCCTGATGAAACGCAGTGAGATACACTGATAAGTATTAAATATTAATTGAAGGATTAGTATGTAACTGTAGATAAGTTGCTAACTTGCAACTGCTGCGGTAATAAAGAACTGGTAGTAGAAAGGTAAATGTGTAAAATAAGATGATGTCAGTGTTATGAGATTAGAATGAAAATGGAAACAGTTGTGAAAGGCAAGGTGAGAGAAATGGTAAGAGCAACAGAGAAAGTGGTTATGAATTGCATTGGGAATGCTGTCGTTTGTGTGGACATGAATTTTGGGTGTTGTTTACCAATGCATGGCTGATCTGTCTTATAGACTGGATTGAGGAAAATGGTCAATGAAAGAGCATTGGATGAATTGCTTAGTTTTGTTTAGTGGTGCTTGTTGGGCAGAAGCTGCCGTTGATGCTGCATGTAAGTGTAGGAATGGTTATAGGTAAGTTGGTAGGTCTGCACATTAAGGAAGAAGCAAAAAAGTATCGTTAAATTTTAATGTGTGTACTGGCATGTATTTCAGTAAGGAAAACGGAAAAAAGTGGGAGTGTTTTTGCTTGGTATCAAGTACCCTGTTCCCCTATTCTTAATGAAAGAAATTGAAAATAATTGAAAATGTAAGGAATTGACTGAAACAATATAAAAGATTGCTCAGCACCTGCATTTGGGAAGAATTATGGAATTGTTTTGAAAGAAGTGAAAACGTAAAAGTTAGAAGTAGGAACAGAGAATTGAAAATGAAAGATATTAATTTTGCATAATTGGAATGTCTGTGATGGAAAACATAGAAATCCATTGGAAAAGAAAGAAAGAAAAGTGTTGGGAGTTGGTATGCATGTGTACTTTTAAACATTAACCGATTTGTTTGGTATTTGTAGTACGTTGTGCTACCAAGAACAGGTATTTGTGAAAAGCCGTTACATGGTAGCAGCGCATGCTAAAAATAGCAGTGAAATCTTTCGTATTGCTGCAGTTTACAAACGAAAAATACTGAATTCAGCAAAATGAATGAATTTGCTTTAGTCGATCAGTATTGCTTTGAGAGAGCAGAGTTGTGAAAGACAAGATGAGAGAAATGGTAAGAGGAAAGGAGACAGGGATTATGAATTGCGTTCCGAATGTTGTTTGCCTGGACATGAATTCTGTCATATTTATAAGAAAGCAGACAGCTAGAAGGATGAAGATATCAGTGGTGCTATGGTGGTGTGGGGTCGTTTGAAGTCTCCGTACGTTAGGAAGGTTAGATTTCCTATTACGAGATATCCTTCCTGTTGCTAACGCTCACTGTTTCTGAGCAAAGCTACGTATTTTCATGGAAGACTGGAAATGAACAACGTTACTTGTTTACAATCATTATG
Organism: Octopus sinensis; assembly: GCF_006345805.1. Lineage (NCBI taxonomy): Eukaryota > Metazoa > Mollusca > Cephalopoda > Octopoda > Octopodidae > Octopus > Octopus sinensis. The sequence goes on along the minus strand of NC_042998.1, from coordinate 2,096,305 downwards.
TGAAGTCAGGCTGTCAAGACAAGGATACACACATGAACCTCACTCCCTTAAACACCCATGTGTATGTATAATAAGGTTCTTTCAGTTTCCTTCTACTGAATCTGTTCTCAAAGCTTTGTTGGCTGGAGCTACAGTAGAAGATAGTAAAATCTGATCTTTTGACCATATGGTCAATGGTCCAATGCGTTAACCCATTGTGTTTCATTAATGAAATTTTCATCTTTCAGGATTTGCCAGAGCATGGAGTATCAACTGTGTTTGTAGAACTTGGGGAAACTAAAATTGAGGTATATGAATTTTTTTTTCTTATATTTTATCATGCATTTTGAACCATAACATTGTTGGTAACAGATTTCACTAGTTCACTGGATTTATGCGTATAACAGGGACAATAAATTGTCCAGGCCATCAACTGTTGGGTAAGAAGCTTCTGAACACTGCGACACCTGTCCTACCCTAAATAATAATTTCTATCTTAGGCATAATGTAGTTGATTAACTAAACCTCATTACTTGTTTTAACAACTCCCAAAAAGATTAGAAGTAAAGTCAATTTTGGTAGGATTTGAACTCAGAATGTAAATGGACATTAGTACTAAAATACACTATGAAATTTCATTTTCCATCCACCAGCCTAAGCATGCTAAATAAAATTGATTTCTAATATATGCACTTGGCCACAAATTTTGAGGAAAAGTGTTGTTGTTATATTATTTTATTGATTACAGAAAAATGAAACGTTAAAATGACCAGGGCAAGATTGAATACAGAACATAAAAGGCTGTGATTAAATAACAAACTGCAGAACTTTCTTAATTCACGTTAACAAAGAGAGAATAATTCACATTACTTTTTGTTCTTTCCAGCTGCTTTATCCTTTAGGGAAGAAGAGTCCAATCAGTAACTTCTTAGAGAAAAACAAGAATGGTGGAATGCATCACATTTGTATTGAGGTATTTCTTTTTTTTACATATTGGTGTATTTTATTTTGTTTATTTTGATAAGGGTGGTGGTTTTAAGAGCTTGTTTACTCATAGTTATGTGGGTAAGTATGTTAATTATTCCCTGTCCCTAATTGTGTGAATATTATTCACACAAATAATGTTACATGAAGCTTATAGTTCCATAAGTATTATTGATAAAGTTACACCATGGCTGTGAGGTTCAAGTGTTGGCCTACAGATTCAAAGTTATCGGTTCAAAATTTACTATAGTATTGTCTTGTGTCCTTGGGTAACACACATAATTCCATTTTTCTGATTTTGTTTTACAAAACTTGTTTCACTCAAAATTTGGTGAGTTAACAAAAGGAAAAGCTTCCAGCTGGAACAATTTGCAGAATACTTGTTCTTTCTGCTCTCCATCTCAGCCATGCCATCATGGAAATAGCTATCAACTACTTCTAGTTTCTTCCCCTGGCATGTGATGGAATTTCTTTTCTGAGCATCTTCGGTGTTTATTGCCCCTGTGCATCTGCTGCACACAAACGCTATCATCCCTGTTAACCTTCCTTTGATGTTGCTGCACGTCTTATGCATCCATAGCTTACACTGGGTACATCTTATGGAGTTTCTACCTACACTTTTTCTGCAGATCGAGCAGGGCCATCTACTTGAAGGGGTTTGTGATTTGTTCACATTTCTACTTACTAGGACTTTGGTTTTTGCAACATTGACTCTAAAGCCCTTTGATTTTAAACATTGCTTCCACACCTGAAATTTCTTCTCTAGTTCTGGTAGTAATTCAGCTATGAGAGCAAGGTCATCAGCATAGAGGAGCTCCCAAGGGCAGCCTGTCTTGAACTCCTCTGTTATTGCTTGGAGGACTATGATGAATAAGAGGGTGCTGAAGACTGGTCCTTGGTGAACACCTACTTCTATCCAGAATTCTTCACTATACTTGTTGCCGACTCTTACCTTACAGACAGCACCCCGCTACAGGGCCTGTACACCTCTTATTAACCGCTCGTCTATCCCTAGTCTCTGCTTTGCCCACCAGATAAAGGATTGGGGGACCCTGTCAAAGGCTTTCTCCCAGTCAACAAAAGCCAAGCATAGGGGTTTATCTTTGGCTAGGTATTTCTCCTGCAGTTGCCTCACCAGAAATATAGCATCAGTAGTGCTTCAACCTGGCACAAAACCGAACTAAGCAGACTCTCTCCCTAATTAGTTGGGCTATGACCCTCTCCATGACTTTTATCATCTGATCCAGCAGTTTGATACTCCTGTAGTTATTTCTATCTAAAGCATCACCTTTTCCTTTGTAGCAGTTGACTATGGTGCTGCAATGCCAGTCATTGGGTATGACTTCTTCATGAACTACCTGATTTACAGTACAGGTGACTAGACCATAACCCACACTACCAGATATTTTAAGCATCTCAACAGTGATTCCTGATGGGCTGGGGCTGTTCCTGACTTCATATCCTTAATTGCTTTATCTACCAGGGTGCTATCAATTCGGGTAGCTGGTCCCTCAACTAGGTTAACATTTGGCAGGCTCTCCTCCTCCCATTCATTCTCCACATTCAGCAGCCTTTCATAATGACATCTCCAAGCCTCTATCTTTGTAGAATCATTAAAAGAAAGTGCACCATCATCCATGCGGACACATTTCTTTCCTGTAACATCACAATTTTCTCTCACACACTGTCTTGCAATCCGAAATACTTCAGTTCTTTGGTCCTCACATTGCTGAACATTGGCAAACTTCTTTTGTGCTTCTCCCTTGGCTATATATACCTGTCTCCCAGTCTCCCTTTTGGCTATCTGGTATAGTTCTCTGCTACCTCCACTCTTCCAGGTTTTCCAGGCCTGTTTCTTTGCTCTAATGGTCTTGTCTACCATATTATTCCACCACCATGTTACCCTAGGTCTGGAAGGGTCTTTACACCAGCTGCAGCTGTCACGTAGGAATTTGCAGTTACTCTCTTTGTCATAAGTTTGTAGCTCTTCCTCCCTCTCATCAAATTTCTCAATGAGGATGTCCCTAAATTTCTGACCATGTGAAGGGTTCTTAAGCTTCCAAATCCTTCCTTTCTGGATTGGTCTGCTTCTTGGCATCCTTCTGGACTCAAGTCTAAAGTCACTAATGACTAGTCTATTCTGAGGGGTACATTCTTCACCAGAGAGGATCTTTGTATTTAAGAGCAACCATGCATTCCACTGTCTGGTGAGGATGAAATCAATCTGGCTAGCAGAGTTGCTTGATTGATAGGTTCTCAGGTGGCTGTCTGGCTTCCTGAAATTGGTGTTGCAGATTAATAGGTTGCTTGCATCACAGAACTCCAGTAGCCTAGTTCCTTCTTCATTTCAGGAACCAATTCCATGGCCCCCATGAACACCATGGAAGATACCACATTGCCATCCAACATGCCCATTAAAATCTCCAGCCACAAAGATGAGGTCATTGCCACTCGTCTTTGAGGTAGCGTGTAGAAGGATATCATAAAAGTGGTTCTTCCGATCATTTGGTAAGCCTGCTTGTGGAGCATAGGCAGAGATAATTGTAGCTATACTATTCTGCAAGACTAGCTTGAACTTAAGCACTCTGTTGCATACCCTGACTACCTCTATGACCTTATCCACCCATTTTTCTGCAAAGAGTATGCCTACACCCCCTACTCCACCACTGTTACCTTCCCAGAAGATTTTATACCTATGTGCCTTACCTGTGAGGACCTTGGCTGAAGCTCCTCTCCACCTTACCTCTTGTTTACAGCATACATCAACATGTCTCCGTTCAAGCATCTCTGCAATCTCACTAGACCTACCTTTCAATGTGAGTTTATATCCCTTGCAGAGATCAACTCACTGAACTTACCCTGGTATTTATTAAAACAAAGAAAACTTAGAAAGCTGAATTTATTTTCTAAAATTCAGCAAAACGGATAATTTCTACTTGATTTCACGTAATATTTAATGGCTTGATATTCATTACCATTTAGCATAAATATATCTTAAGAAATGGAAAATATTTTCCTATTCATTTTCTTCTATTGGCAGATGTTACTTGAACTTGTGTTCTTTTAGCTGTGTCTATTTTCTTGCCACTACTTTTAAAGGCATTTCTGACTAAGTTCTTTTTTGTTTTTTTTTTCCAAAACCTTATCTCCACAGGTTGATGACATTAAGAAAACTGTGAAAGACTTACGTTCCAAAAATATCCGGTTGCTCTCTGAAGATGTTAAAATTGGGGCCCATGGGAAGCCTGTTATATTTGTCCACCCAAAAGACTGTAATGGAGTGCTTCTTGAGTTTGAACAATGCTGATGTGAACTAATTACTAATAATAGATTTGACATTGACATTCCTTTTGTTTTGTTATGGTTATTGAGAAAATACTGTGATGCAAATAAAGCATAAAAATTTGTGATTGTTATATCTCAAAATATATCTTGAACAAATGTAACATTTAGTCAATTGTTTAACTCTTTCCTGTCAGAAAATCTATCAGCAGCTGATGAACCTCATTACCTTTAGTAGACACAACTATATTGTGTTTGTCATCTTCTCCATTGGATGATTTAAGAATTGTCAATTGAAGCAAAGTACAATCCCCATGGTGGAGGCGCAATGGCCCAGTGGTTAGGGCAGCAAACTGGCGGTCATAGGATCGCAGTTTCGATTCCCAGACCGGGCGTTGTGAGTGTTTATTGAGCAAAAACACCTAAAGCTCCACAAGGCTCCGGCAGGGGATGGTGGCGAACCCTACTGTACTCTTTCATCTCAACTTTCACTCTTACTTCCTGTTTCTGTTGTACTTGTATTTCAAAGGGCCAGCCTTGTCACTCTGTGTCATACTGAATATCCATGAGAACTACATTAAGAGTACACGTGTCTGTGGAGTGTTCAGCCACTTACACGTTAATTTCAGAAGCAGGCTGTTCCGTTGATCGGATCAACTGGAACCCTCGTCGTCATAAGCGACGGAGTGCCAACAACAACAATCCCCATGGTAACTAGATACAGTTAGATGAGCTAGGAGATTTTGAAATTATATTTTTCTACTAGAGGTTCTGCAGCACTGGTTGTTAACCACTTTGAAAAAGAAAAAGTTGTGAATATTATTACTTTCATTTTCCTTTTTGATCTCATATATTTCTGGAGAAGAACAGTTCAAGCAAAATAGCATCCTGAATTGAATATTGTTTTCAAGAAGATAAAAGAAGAGAAAGCACAATAGGTTGAGTCTGCAGATTTAAAGTTGATAAAAGAAGCTTTAAATGACAATCTTGGAACAGTATTGGAAATCTTGTTACAGAACTTTAAAGAATACTAGCAGTATAGCCCAGCATTGCTCGGGCTTGTTTTCTTTTCGACCCTTTAGAATCAAAATTTTTGAAAAGTAAAAATTTTGCCTTATGTAGCTTGTTATTCTCTTTAAGTGAATATTTTTCTGGTTGAAATAAACCGAAAAATGGCGACACAGCAGTAAAAAAATCGTAAAAAATCGGGATTTTCATAGAAAAAAAGCACCTTGTTGATGTAAATAATTTTTGGTGTTAACATGGTCCGATTTGAATTTTTCTTCTACGGAAGGAAGAGCAAGCCTTCTTCTATCATACTCTCAATTTTGGTCAACTTGCACCACAGGGTCTCAGAGGAGATAGTGTTAGTTGAAGGCTACCAAACCTGCCATACACAGACAACTTCAGCTTTATATATATAGAGATAATTGCATATTAGTAATCTTATTGTAGAACATTATATGATAACTTTGCAAGAGTGGTAAAGAAAAAATAGTGCCATCAGGGCTCAGTCCTCAGTCCCCTTTATTATAGTCTTCTAAGCAACAACAGAAAAATTTAAAACTGGCTGTTTGTGGGAACTTCTGTTTGCTTATGACCTTGTTTTCAAGACATTCCAGACATGGAAATTAGAATCA